>NC_051159.1:181545302-181719004 GCF_013339745.2 Dermacentor silvarum | reverse complement strand
AAGTTTGGTTTCTGAATACGGGAACGTTGGGTACAGGAGTAAGGCCGTAAGGGGGCCCACGTAACGCTTTCCTCAGCCTCGCTAGCCTTCGCAAGTAGACACCACTGGGCAGCAGGTCGTACGGAAGAAAGAACCCGAAACTATAAATTTCTCTTGCCTAACGCATCGCCGATAGACCTCGCTGCACCGACAAGGTCGTTCAATTGCAGGTCGTAGCGCCGCTCCACCAAAGGCGGATACCGTCGTATCCGTTGTTCTCCATGAAACGAAGGATGTTGCGCACGAATCGCGCTCGTAGGGTGCCGTGGCTTAAACCTTCCGAAACGCGGCCTCCCCGACCACGCAGCCCGACGAGCATGCTCACCGTGCGATCTAGACGTCTGTCCACCACTTGACCCGCTTGAAACGCGCAGGACGTCGCCGTCCGCTCGAACCGGCGTTGTCGCAGTAGACAAAAACGACGCAGTATTCCTCCAGGTCGGTCAAAACGGACTCCTTCGTGCGCTTCGCGGGCCCGAGTGACCACGACGAGACGTTGAGGATGCAGAACGACTGCCCCTGGTGGTATTTCTGCGGATGGAGCCTAGCTGCTCGGCGTGCCTTCCAGGCCGGGCTAGTTGGTGAAACGTATTTGGCAGGCGTCGCATTCGGCACTGCTGCTGCTGGACCGCGTCTCAAGCCGATGGAATGCACGGTGATCTTGTACTCGCTGTCCAGGTGGTGGGAAAGTAGCTGTCGCGGTAGGTATCGAGCAGGGAGAACGACCCGAGCACGAGGAAGCAAGTGCCCACCGCCACAGACACGGCGAGGCAGGCGATGCCTGGAAAAAATCGACGGTATCTCGAAGACTCGGTCGCTGTCGGTGCGAAGTCGGGAGTCAAGTTCCAGGTGATGCGTCTTCCCCGGCGGCGACTGGCCGAGGGCTTCCGCTTCCCTGCAGTCCTGTCCACCAGGATTGGTGGCTTCGTGTGCTGCCCGGCTGCTTGGTCCGTGTCGAAGAGCGAGGCCTCCGACGCGAGACTTCCGCCAAGATCGCTGGCTGGCGGAGATGTGCACGCGGAGGGCCCATCGCTCTGTTCCCGTTGGATCACTTCGGAGGAAGTGGCCCGCGAAGACGTGTTCTCCCCGCTAAGCGACATGTAGATGCAGATCCTTGGGAATACTGGCACGCACCCATCGTTGCCCCTTGAGGACGGCTTCTTCCTCTGCATCGTCGTCAGCATCTACTGGTCAAGGGACGCTGTTTAGTCCCACAACGACATAATAATAATAATAATAATAATAATAATAATAATAATAATAATAATAATAATAATAATAATAATAATAATAATAATAATAATAATAATATAACAGCAACAGTTTAAATGGCTTATAGCCATTAGTTTTTGACATTTCTGTGCGTTTTATTCATCGTTGACTGCTGATGCGCTGCTGAGCACGAGGTCGCGGGATCTAATCCTGGCCGCGACGGCCGCATTTCGGTGGAAGCGAAATGCAAAAACACCCGTGTGCTTGCGTTGTAGCGCACGTTAAAAAAAACCAGTTGGTCGAAATTAATCCGGAGCCCTCCACTACGGCGGTGCCTCATAATCAGAACTGGTTTTGGCACGTAAAACTCCAGAAAGAAGATGATGTAGCCTTTTAAGTATGAGTCGTACCCACCATGGGGCATTAGCCACGCTTCGTCGTGGAATCTGCACAAAATTACATTATGTTCCCGCTAACTGTATTGTATGGTAAATAATACCCTTTTGCTATTCCTTTGTTTCTTTCCCAATATATTGTATATTCCACTGTGTCATTTTCTTTTTCTTTTTTACCGTAGATTCTATTCTTTCTGTAGTGTTACTGAACCATGTGAACTACAAAAATCGCCAGGGGCTACATCCCTTGCGTACCAAATCGCATTTTCAGTTAGGTAATTAACAAATTTCACCCAGTTAAACGTCAGTCTAGGTATAATCATCGTCATAACCAGCCTCTTTTATTGTATGCTGCTGGAAGAAAACCTCTCCCAGAGACCTTCAGTTTCCCCGTTATTCCTTCACTGCATTAGACGAGTCGCCGCAGCGCGCAAGCACCTGCACAAAGGTGTGCTCGCAGAAAAGTCTGAGGTCACTGTGATTCGGCCAACACTAGGGAGCCTACATGAAAACAGCGCCTGCATGTAGGCTCCCTAGCTAACACACCACAATGAATGCAACGAACCCCTTTTACCCAAACCCTGATCATGTCCACCCAATTCCGCCGAGGGGTTGACAGCCACGATCACCCTCCACAGCCAAAAGGTCTTTGCAGACCTCATTGGGCCTAGCGTTGAAGCTAACGATGCCCTAACTGGCGACATCTACAAAGCAACTCTTTTTAAAGCAAATGGCTTTCTTTAGCTCTTTCGCCCGTTTCCTGGTCGGGGGTTGGTGATCGGTGGATGGTGGACAGACTTTCATCACCCATAAAAAGGCACGATTGCAAAAGACGTGCGTCGCTGAACGCCAACAATAAATATCACAGTTTAAACATGTGCAAAAAAAAAAAAAAAAAAAAAACAGAAAAAAAAACATCGAAGACGATGGTCAATGTAAGCGCTTAGCCGAACGCTTTTAAAGGAATGGTGTGATTGATTGAGCGTATTTATTATGCTGAGAATATTTAGGCAGCGCTGTTGTTTAGCATAACTTAACTAGCACATCTGTAGCTTTACATGTAAACCGATTCGTGAGATATGTGTACTGTCTCCAGCGACGTGCGCCGGCGTGCATGGTGACTATCATCTTCATGCGTAGCCTCCTCTCCAGCCGTAGCCCTCTCCCGCAGCCACCACAGAGAGAGAGAGAGAGAGAGTAGAGTGACCTAGTCACTCTAGAGAGGGCCGGTCGTGCAGCGCGCGGTCCTCCATTTCACTGCACTGTGGAAGCACGATTTCCTGCGCGCGTCAGACTGCGCCCATAAACTTTACGGCGACGGTTTGCCACAAATGCTTCGTGTCGAAGGCTATGCACACCTCTCGATCTGGATCAAGGAGGAGGAATAAACTTTATTTTGAAAAATGAGCAGACGCTAAAATCGTCCGAGGTGGGCGGCGTCCCTAGTCCAGGATGCCGTGGGCCTGAGCCGATAGCTTGGCCCTGCTCACCAGGCGATGCTGGTCTTCAGGGCTCGGGCTTGTCAGCTGGGCCTCCCACTGCTCGACGGTTGGTCCGGTGATGGGTGTTGTCGATAGGTTTTGTTGACATTCCCATACCATGTGGTAGAGGGTATTGGGCGCAGAGCAGAAGGCGCATTTGTGAGTATAGCTCGTAGGATACATGGCGTGTAGCAGGGTGCCGTGCGGGAATGTGCCGGTCTGTAGTTTGCGGAAGATCACTGCCTCTTCTCTTGTTAGCTTGGGGTGCGGGGGTGGGTAGATCCTCCTGCCCAGTCTGTAATGAGTCAGGATATCGGCGTATCTTTTCGGGACGCTATCATGTTGGTCTGCCGGTGCTCGTGAACCCGGTGGGATAGCCCGGAGAATGTGATCTCGGGCAGCAGCGTTAGCCGCTACATTACCCGCCAGGGACTCGTGTCCCGAGGCCCAGACAATGTACAGTTCTTTAAAATTGTCTAGCTTTTCGAGGATGCTCAGGGCGTGTTTGGAAATGCGGCCCTTTTGGTAATTTCTGCATGCTGTTTGTGAGTCCGTGATGACTGTGATGTGATCTTCCTCTCGCTTGCCCGTAGTGGCTGCCAGGGCTATCGCCGTTTCTTCCGCGCAGTCGATGTCTGGAGTGCTTACCGAGGCCGCTGCTACCTCTTGTCCTTGGCCGTTGATCACGCTGATAGCGTGGGCCGCTCTGTTCTTGTACTTTGCCGCGTCGGTGTATCTGACTTCTCCTTGTTTTGGTCCTTCGTAGGCCTTACGTAGAGCTTGCACTCTCGCTCGCCTCCTTTCTCTGTTGTATTCAGGGTGCATGTTTCTCGGGATGCTGGCCACCGTGATCTTCTCCCTCAGGGGTAGAGGAACCCGCTGTTTTCTGGACTCATATTCGACTGAGTAGCCCAGTCTTATTAGGGTGTCCCTGCCCGTGCTGGTGAGCTTGAGTCGCTCTATCTGGCTCGTCTTGTGGGCCTCTGCTAGTTCCTCCCAAGTATTGTGGATGCCCAGGCTGAGTAGCTTCTCCGTCGACGTTGTCGGTGGAAGCCCCAGTGCCAGCTTGTAGGTCTTTCGTATTAGGGTGTTCAATTTGTCTCTCTCGCTGTTCTTGAGACCCAGGTACGGGGTGCCGTAAGTGACTCTGCTGATTATCAGGGCTTGTATTAATCTGATTGTGTCCTGCTCTTTCAGGCCGTGCTTTTTGTTAGTTACTCTTCGCACCAAGTGCGCGACTTGGGTAACTGTCGCTTGCAGCTTTTTAATGGCGGCGAGACCGGCACCGTCCTTCTGGAAAGTGAGGCCCAGAATACGGAGTACGTCCACCTTGGGTATGTTGACTCCATGTAGGGTCAACGTTGGGTCCGGTGTCTCCTGCGGAGGCCGCCCTCTTGTCCTCCTTTTGAGGATCAGGAGCTCCGACTTTTCCGGCGCGCATGAAAGACCACAGCGGTGTAGATAATGCTCGGTCCTGTCGATGGCTTCCTGCAGGGCGTCTTGTTGTTCGCCCACCGATCCCGTGCACGTCCATATGGTCAGGTCGTCTGCATACATTGCGTGACGGATACCCCTGATGTTCTCCAAGAGGTTCGGCAATCCCCTCATCGCTATATTGAACAGCAACGGGGAGATCACCGACCCCTGGGGGGTTCCTTTCTGCGGTATTTGGAACTTCTCGGTTCTGAGGTTCCCCAGGCCTATGGTCGCCGTTCTACCCGTCAGGAAGTCCCGGACGTAGTTGTATGTCCGCCGTCCGCAGTTGGTACGCTGTAGGCTGTTTAGCACTGCTTCGTGTGAGACGTTGTCGAAGGCTCCCTTCACGTCGAGTGCCAGGATGGCACTCTTGTGGCGTGTGCTGAGGCCGTCGATGACTTCTTCTTTTAGCTGAAGTAGAATGTCCTGGGTGGAGAGGTTTGGTCGAAAACCGAACATAGTGTTCGGCAGGTGCCCCCCTTCTTCCAGGTAGGGCGAGAGTCGATTGTGGACCATGTGCTCGAAGAGTTTTCCTGCGCACGACGTGAGAGAGATCGGGCGCAGGTTCTGTATCTTGATGGGCTTGCCGGGTTTCGGAATCATCGTTACGTCCGCGTGCTTCCAGGAAGCCGGTATACAGCCGGTCTGCCAGCTTTCATTGATATATTTTAGTAAACTCTCCGTCGCCCCGTCGTCCAGGTTACGGAGGGTCTTGTTAATTTTATCCCTGCCGGGCGTCGTGTTTCTTGTGAGATTTTTTAAGGCTGCCACGATCTCCGACTTGGTGAAAGGTTGGTCTAGATCCGGATTGGGTTCCCCCTCGTACTCCGGGTGAATGACTGGCTGCGCCTTCCGTTGTTGTTCGTCTCCGAGGTATTTCCCGGTGATGGCTTCGAGCACTTCTTCCTCGGTGCCCTGGAAGTTGTGTATAAGTCTTTGTATGTTTGCCCCGTGACAGTTTTTGATTCCGTCTTCGCCAGAAGGGTCTTTAGAATGGCCCAGGTCTTTCGGTTGCTGAGGGTTCCCTGTAATTGGTCGCACACTTGATTCCAGTTCTGACGTCCGAGTTTTTCAGCATACTCCTCCGCCTGCCGCGAGACTGGGGCAATGCGGATCTTGAGTTTGCGGTTTCTCTTCTGCTTCTTCCATCTCTTCAAAAGTCCTCGCCTGGCCTCCCAGAGGTGAAGTAGGTGTGGGGCGACGTCGGGATTGTCCGCAGCGAGTTGGATGGTCTTTGTGTACTTGGTAACCAAGTCCATCACGTTCTTGGTCCACTCCTTGATGTCCTCTAGGCATCTGGGGTGTTCGTATTTCCGGAAAGCGGGCCAGTCCGTAATTTTGGCCTGACCTAATGTCACGGGGTTTTTGTGGTGCGTGATTTCGGTCTTGATGATGTGATGGTCGCTGCCCAAAGTCTCGTCCAGTCTCGACCACTCGACTTGCCTCAATGCAGTGGAGAAGGTCAGGTCTGGGCTGGTGTCTCTGGAGACACTGCTGCCGATTCTAGTTGGTATTTGAGGATCGGTCCACAACGTCAGCTGGTGGTGTTGTGCCGCGTTGTGCACGTCCATACCCTTCTTGTTGGTTGATCGGAAGCCCCAAGCCAAGTGTGGAGCGTTAAAGTCGCCCACCACAAGGAGTTCTTGACCCTTTGTGACTTTCTTCACTTCTCTCAGGAACTTGTCCAAGTCCTTGAGGGTGTCGCGTTGAGGACTGTATACATTCAGGATGTAGAGGCTCTGCAGGGTTTTCTTGTGAGGAACCAGCTCAATCAGAGTGTGTTCAATTCTGTGGTTGATTTGGTGCTGCTGCGTCGTGTGATGTTTCTTGATCAGGACGGCGGTCCGGGTCCTTCCTGGGGCAATGTGCGTTTCGTAGCCGCGCATCGTAATATTGTTGGTTTCTGTTTCCTGTAACGCGACGACGTCAGGTTGGTGTAGGGTGCATAGGTGAAGCAAATTTTGCCGTTTCCGATTTATTCCTCTGCAATTCCACTGCCAAATTTTGAGGGTTTGGGTCGCTTCTTTCTTCTTTGCTATCTTACTCGCCATCTTGGCTTCCCAGAGTCTCGTTCATCTGGGCTTCTCTGATGGGGTATTTTGGCTTTTTTCTTGCCTGCTCTTTGTCCTTTTCTAGGATGGAGATGCGTTGGCTGAGCTCGTTGCCCATCTGGGTGATCTCCTGGCGGAGCGTTTGTACGGCTGCTTGGACGGTGGCTGCCACAGATTTACTTATGGTGTCGACGGCCTGAGCCAGTTCGGCTCGGAACTCATTTCTCAGTTCGGCCTTGTCTTCGGTTCGGGCCTTGTTCATCTTGTGCTCTATTCCCGATTCTAGGTCCTCTATCGGGGGAGTATGTTCCCTCGGCGGCGTTGGTGTTGTGGTCGGTTCCTGCTGCTTCTGCAATTGGTCAATGAGATGTTGGAGCTTCATCTCCAGGGCTTGTTCCCTGGCCTGAGCTCTTCTGTCCCGTTCCTCCTGACGTCTTTCTTGCTCTTCTAGACGCTTCATGAGCCCTTCATTCCGCTTCATCAGGTCGGCGTTTTGCCTTCTGAGGGAGGAGATGGTTTCCTCGTATCTTGAACTTCGCTCTTGTGTCGGCAGTGAGGGAAACGGGTCGGTTGTCGACTTAGAACTGGCTATCACTTCCGCCCAGCTGATCTTCTGCTGCTCTTGCTGTGGCTTATTTGTTCTATACTCCGAGGAGCTTGAACTTGTCTCCCTTGTTATAGATTGCTGTCGGCCTCTTGATTTACTTCTCTCCCTTACGTACAGGGGTGGGGGTCTTGGCTTGAGCCTTTTCTCGCACTCCTTGCTTGCCGTCTCGTGAGGTAGTCCGCATAGTTTGCACTGAAACTGGCAATCAAGGTCTGCTTGTGGGTTCTGCACCCCGCACCGGTTGCAGATAGGTTTGTCTGGGTTGGGGCATACGTCCTGCCGGTGGCCGATTTCTCCGCAGGCCTTGCAATACTGTACCGATCTGCGGTATGGGCGGCAACGTGTGTACGAGCTGGCCACCTTCACATAGAAAGGGACGTGCGGACCTTCGAAGGTGATAACTGCTGAGGTGGATTTGCCGAGCATCCTCGCATGCAGGATGCCACAGTTGTTGGCTGCCAGAAGTTCCGCAAGTCGTTTCTCCGTCGTACACGCAGTGATACCGTGCACGACTCCACGTACTGTTCCTGGGAGCGGTTTGATGTACGGCGTCATTTCGTATGTGGCCGCCCCTATTTCGATGCCGTTGATGGAACCGAGCTTGAGTGCGTAGTCCTCGTCTGCGGTGCTGGCAATTATCAGGTTCTGCTTCCATTGCGTTTGGATGGTTACGTTCGCGCAAAATTCTTTGAAAGGGGAACCACTTGCCCTTGCAAGTCCCTCAGTGATCTTCTCGTCCGGCCAGCTGGACAGCTTCATGCCGGTTCTTGGTCGGTACACCACCTTGTAATCATTATCTGGCAGCGGCGGCGTCGCGTGTCGCGGCGGTGGCTTGGCGTTGGTTCGGCTTCCCTGATATTGCTGCCGTTGCTGGTTGCTGTTGGCTTGCATGCCTGCTTCCACTCTCGGGTTGCTCCTCGCGTTCAGTCCTTCTTGCTGGTTATGGGAGTTTCCTTGCTTTCCTCCCTCTTGTATGCGGTCCTCGTTCGGCGACTTCTTGTTTTTCCTTGTCTTGATTGCTTGGAACCATGGGCCAGCTTGACTCAGCGTCTTGCCGCTGTTCTCATCGAATTCCATGTTGCTCTGGTCCGCTGTCGAGTCTTGACTATTGTTCTCTATTTCCATTTCGTGAGCATTGCCGTTCGTTTCCCCTGCCATTCTCGATGCTCGCGAGGCCACGCAGGCCCGCTCCTGGGGCGCGTGCGGCGGTCGGAGAACGGCGTCCGAATATGTCGAGGCGCTCGTTGCTCGGTGGGTCAAGGTAAACAAATCTACTCACCGCTGTAATTCTGGTATCTTTCGATGCCGCTTGTCTTGTTGCATTCAATGACACAAAATCGTGAAGTTTGGTTAAGGTTAACCGCAATAACTCGCGATAAAAGCAGCAGCCCATGTGAAGCGCGTTCGCTTCACTCGACCCCCTGGTCATCTGGATCAAACTCGAAAAAAAAAAATATTTTCGCCGTTCAAACGTCGCGAAAGCACACCTAGCCGTACATCGTTGCGACGACGACACGGAGCAAGTCATGAAACAGAAAAGTGCTTATGCAACGACAATGTGCGTCTGTGTCGAGCTTTGTATCTGCATTAGCTCAGCACATTTTAAATGTCTCTAAGGCAAAATGTGTTCCGATTCGATACTTTCCGCCTAAAATATATCCTTCTTAGCATCAAGGCATTTGTTTATTTTTTTATTTTTCAGGTAATGAAATAATTGCAATTGTGCCGTAAATGAAGGTGAGCGTGAACACTTAGGATAATTCAATGCTTCAAAACAAAATTCGTTATGCCAGCAGTAGATGTTCACTCTAAGGGAGTCTGTAGTGACAGTAGATATTTATTGATCTTATGTGCGTTCTGTTTAATTTACATCCCGCACTTTCAATGCTGGAAGGCTGTGACTTAATTATTCTCAATATATGTTCCGTTTCTTTTTTTTTTTACGATATGTATGCGTCAACATAAAAATGGACAGATGATTCACAGTATTTTTCTCTGTTATCCTGCATGCGATATATATGGACAAAGCTGTGCTGATCTTCCCGTGCGCAAAAGTGTGAGAAATGTTCGGTTATATATAATAAATTACGGGGTTTAACATGTGCAAAATGTTTTAGCAAAATGAGTGGGAAGGTAGACAGTTGGGTTGTTGCATGTAACGGGTTCCCTTCTTTCATTGTTTTTCGTAACGTCATGCACCAGGCATAATTTTCAAGCGGCTGGATAAGTGCTGCTCAAGCTTTAAAAAATACACGAAATTGTTTATGACGTAATAGTTCAGCGGAAATCCGCTAGGTGGAGATAAGTAATTAAAGGGAAACTGAGACATCCACCCTAATGTAGCAATTTGCTACAATGGAAACCCAACCGGGTTCCTCGAAAGAAAGCCTCGCAGTTGAAGAAAAATTCGTCCTGGTCCGGGACTGGTTAGCTCAGATGGTAGAGCGGCTGCCCCGGAAAGGCGGTGGTCCCGGGTTCGAGTCCCGGACCAGGACGAATTTTTCTTCAACTGCGAGGCTTTCTTTCGAGGAACCCGGTTGGGTTTCCATTGTAGCAAATTGCTACATTAGGGTGGATGTCTCAGTTTCCCTTTAACGAAATTGTTTATGTTCTCATATTTGATATTCCTGTAGTGAGTTTTCACGTGGAGTCAACATTCTATAAACTTGACAAAACTCACTAAAGAATTGAAAAGTATTCATCTTTTCTGCAGCTGTGCACTTTCTATGATTCGGGAGACGCAAGGAATGTGGTGAAAGTAAGTTTTTAATCAACACGATAAAGTGGAGTGTGAAATGGTTAAGGCGAAAGCCTTATATGTCGCATCGTTCAGTCGACCTTCAACGTTCTTGAGCGAAAACCGTGTCGTCGAAGCGACATCGTGTTTAGAAAAAGCTTATTTAAACAAAACACGATACGAAGACCGAGTCACAATGACGGCACAATTCCACTAGGACGATAACATATATACTAGAAAGTACGGAGCACTGTATACACGTCACGTTTTCGTAGAATTGTCAGAGTTCACACTAATCGTACACGATGACGACGCGGTGTAGTAAGTCACTCCGACCCGACATCGTGTCTTACCTATATACAAACGCTCACGAAACAATTCGGATCACCGTCGTCATCGTCTTCTATGAGTAAGCAAGCAACGCTCGCGCAACAATGCTGATGGTGCGTGGGTCACCGTTGTCATCGTCTTCTATGAGTAAGCAAGCAACGCTCGCGCAACAATACTGATGGTGCGCGGGTGACCGTCGTCATCGTCTTCGCTGAGTAAGCAAGCAACGCTCGCGCAACAATTGTGATGGTGTCCGGGTCACCGTCGTCATCGTCTTCTATGAGTAAGCAAGCAACGCTCGCGCAACAATACTGATGGTTCGCGGGTCACCGTCGTCATCGTCTTCGCTGAGTAAGCAAGCAACGCTCGCGCAACAATTGTGATGGTGTCCGGGTCACCGTCGTCATCGTCTTCTATGAGTAAGCAAGCAACGCTCGCGCAACAATACTGATGATGTGCGGGTCACCGTCGTCATCGTCTCCTATGAGTAAGCAAGCAACGCTCGCGCAACAATACTGATGGCGCGCGGGTGACCGTCGTCATCGTCTTCTCTCAGTAAGCAAGCAACACTCGCGCAACAATTGTGATGGTGTGCGGGTCACCGTCGTCATAGTCTTCTATGAGTAAGCAAGCAACACTAGCGCAACAATACTGATGATGTGCGGGTCACCGTCGTCATCGTCTTCTATGAGCAAGCAAGCCACGCTCACACAACAATTGTGATGGTGTCCGGGTCACCGTCTTCTATGAGTAAGCAAGCAACGCTCGCGCAACAATACTGATGGTGCGCGGGTGACCGTCGTCATCGTCTTCGCTGAGTAAGCAAGCAACGCTCGCGCAACAATACTGATGGCGCGCGGGTGACCGTCGTCATCGTCTTCTCTGAGTAAGCAAGCAACACTCGCGCAACAATTGTGATGGTGTGCGGGTCACCGTCGTCATCGTCTTCTCTGAGTAAGCAAGCAACACTCGCGCAACAATACTGATGATGCGCGGGTCACCGTCGTCATCGTCTTCTATGAGTAAGCAAGCAACGCTCGCGCAACAATACTGATGGTGCGTGGGTCACCATCGTCATCGTCTTCTATGAGTAAGCAAGCAACGCTCACGCAACAATTGTGATGGTGTCCGGGTCACCGTCTTCTATGAGTAAGCAAGCAACGCTCGCGCAACAATACTGATGATGTGCGGGTCACCGTCGTCATAGTCTTCTATGAGTAAGCAAGCAACGCTCGCGCAACAATACTGATGATGTGCGGGTCACCGTCGTCATAGTCTTCTATGAGTAAGCAAGCAACGCTCGCGCAACAATACTGATGATGTGCGGGTCACCGTCGTCATAGTCTTCTATGAGTAAGCAAGCAACGCTCGCGCAACAATACTGATGGTGTGCGGGTCACCAGTCGTCATCGTCTTCTATGAGTAAGCAAGCAACGCTCGCGCAACAATACTGATGGTGCGTGGGCCACCATCGTCATCGTCTTCTATGAGTAAGCAAGCAACGCTCGCGCAACAATTGTGATGGTGTGCGGGTCACCATCGTCATCGTCTTCTATGAGTAAGCAAGCCACGCTCACGCAACAATTGTGATGGTGTCCGGGTCACCGTCTTCTATGAGTAAGCAAGCAACGCTCGCGCAACAATACTGATGGTGTGCGGGTCACCGTCGTCATCGTCTCCTATGAGTAAGCAAGCAACGCTCGCGCAACAATACTGATGATGTGCGGGTCACCGTCGTCATCGTCTCCTATGAGTAAGCAAGCAACGCTCGCGCAACAATACTGATGGTGCGCGGGTGACCGTCGTCATCGTCTTCTCTGAGTAAGCAAGCAACGCTCGCGCAACAATTGTGATGGTGTGCGGGTCACCGTCGTCCTAGTCTTCTATGAGTAAGCAAGCAACGCTCGCGCAACAATACTGATGGTGTGCGGGTCACCGTCGTCATCGTCTTCTATGAGTAAGCAAGCAACGCTCGCGCAACAATTCTGATGGTGTGCGGGTCACCGTCGTCATCGTCTTCTATGAGTAAGCAAGCAACGCTCGCGCAACAATTGTGATGGTGTGCGGGTCACCGTCGTCATCTTCTATGAGTAAGCAAGCAACGCTCGCGCAATAATACTGATGGCGCGCGGGTCAAGCAAGCAACGCTCGCGCAATAATACTGATGGCGCGCGGGTCAAGCAAGCAACGCTCGCGCAATAATTTTGATGGTGCGTGGGTCACCGTCGTCATCATGTTAAGATAGAGTTAATTCAGGCACTTGAACCCAGGATCTTCGGTGGGAGTTGAAACCTCGAGTTTATGTGGGAGTCAAACCCACCACCTTTGACGTTAAGGCGAATTAAGGTACCGTTAATTAATACAGAGTTAAAAATAAGGCACTCAAACCCACGACCTTTCGTGAGAGTCGCACCCTCGACCTTTGGAGGGAGTAGAACCTATGACCTTTGGTGTTAATTAGGGCAGGGTAATTAAGACACCGTTAATTAAGGTAGCCTCAATTAAGGCACTCAACCCGCGACCTTTGGTCGGAATAAACAATAAGACGAAACAACGCGCATTCGAATGAGAATGTCAAGTAATTTAATGAATGTCTCTTGAGCGTACAGGCTTTCACATTCACCCTCTTTCGCGTATGCTAAAGTGACTGTCACTTTTTTTCACCTGTTTCAGTTGTCTTACATATGATATTGCGCAAACGATTCCTTGAAGGGACAAATATTTTGGACAATGGTCGTGCGCGAGTGGTGCTGCGTCAGTGCACGAATAAATGCACAGCGCACTTTAATTTGAGGCAGGAAATCACACTAAATTAAAGGATCACACGTCCCAAAGCAAAACACGGGCTATTAGAGAGGCCGTAGTGGCGGGTGCCTCTGGGTTCATTTTGACAACGTGTTATGTGCACGTCAAATTAAGTACAGGCGCATTTTATATTACTCCTTTAAGCGAAGCTTTATAGGCTCACAAGTTTCGGTGGTGGTGTCACGCTAAAGAGTGGGCCGATCCTGGTGATAGTGCAGAAAGGGTCCAACCAATGGCGCATACGCCTGTGGGCTCGAGGACCTGTAACGCGCCCTTGTACTACACTTGTCACACGTGGGACCCAAAGAGACAAAATCGCCAGCCCTTCTCCTGTCAAGCAAATGGGGGTAAGTGAAGCTTGTCGTCCGATTCTAGCGCGAGTACTCCCAAGCCCAGGCGAAACGTCAGCGAATAGTCACGGACCCTGAGTTGCGGGAGCGCGATGTTGAGGCCAAACGTCAACGGAGAGCCGCGGACCCCAAGTTTAGGGTAAACGAAACGGAACGCCTGCGACAGTGCCGTCTTGCCACAAGCTTCGTTTACCCCCATTTTCTCGACAGGGGAGGGGCTTTGAATTTTAACGCGATAGCGTTTAGGGCCCCGTGTCGCAGAAAATCCGGCGTCGGCGTCGGCATTGGCGCCCACGGCCGAGAAAACCATCCCCAACCACGTTTAGATATGCCACACCATTCTATCATTAATGTTGCTCATACCTTGTCTCGCATTCTTGGCAAAGCTATTCCTCGGAATTTTGAGAATGACAATCCACAAACAAATGTCATGAAACAAAACACCCACAGCGCATGCCTTTTATGTTAAATCTTCTCAGACTGAAATATTAAAAGTGAGAAACAAACACCGAAACCTGAAAATTGTGTAATTTCTTTGGCGCGGTTGTGCACTATCTCCGGGATCGGCCCACGCAAGAGGCCGCGTTTCCACCAGAAAGCTCGCCTACGTGCATAGCGTTCGCCGCCAGTGTTTGTCAGTAATCCTTACGGTTGCATAAGCTGCAGTCGTCGGGAACCATGAGTAGCAGTCAGGGATCTTTGAATCCTATTGCGTTCCACTCTTAAAAGCGAAGCTTAAGCGTCCTCCCAATTTTTACTATGCTTGCCAACATTAATAAAGACACGACTGCCTTCGTGCCCAGCCTCGAGCATCTCGCCCAGCCTCGTCCTCACATTTGGCGCAGTCGACCAAGAATCTCGCCTCGCCGTTCGCTCACGCCGTGCCGCCGCTCCCGCCAGGCCCGCCAAGACGCCGCCATTGTCCACCACCTTGCTCCCGCAGAGTAAGCGCCATGCCGGGATTGAATTTGGCCGAAGTCGACGCTGCCACCGTTGCATGCTTCGGCTCCGAATTTCTGCAAACCGAGCTCATTCGCCGCGGAGTCGACGCTACCGGGTCAAGAGACGACCTGATTCAACGTTTGACAGCGTGCCTGGAGGACGCTCGTGCAGCGATACCGAAACAAGCACCGAGACCGGCCACGGCGCCAGTTTCCTCGACCAGAGTGAAGTTCCCTGCCTCGCCCCTTACTCCGACGGTTTGTCAAGCAATTCCAGGTGCAACCTCGCAAATGTATGCGCCCGCCTCGTACGTCCTACCGCCACCGTGGTCCTACCCCACGCAGCCGCTCGTTTGCGACGCCGCAGCCGTGCCAGCGCATGAAGTTTTTCGCCGCCACAGGAACCGCAACCTTTTGTAACAACACCCAGCTTTGTCACGGCTCCACGGTACCCCACGCCACCATTTGGAGTGCCATTTTCGCCAGCGTCGTCACCGCAGTACCAGGCCCCTTCCTTGCCACATCCGCAAGTGACAACCATGCCCGACGTATCGTCTACCCTGCCATTGTTCGAGAACTGCCACAAGCAAAGTGCGCGTTTGTGGATTCAGGAGATTCAACGAACGCAGCAGCTAACTTCGCGGTCGCCAGAAACAACCCGCTTCACCGCGCAAGCATCGCCGCACTGCGAAAAACTGGCACCTGACTCTTGGCGCGCAGTTCCCGACTTGGGATACGTGGCGTAAAGCTTTCCTCGAAGCATTCGCCGACGAGCTGACTCTACTGCAATGGCAGCAGCAAATTATGTCCCAAGTACAGTCCAGCTCTCAGTCACTTCGCGACTATGCCTATTCAAAGCTTCGTGTAATCGAGAAATGCCCAGCACCGCTGACGGAGCCTTAGAAGGTGGAATATCTCCTACACGGCATTCAATGCGCGGGAACCGCAACAAGAATACCAGCGCAACGCCCATCGTCATTATCCAGCTTCATTGATATATGCACCCAGCTTGACAGGGCTATGCTACATATGCAGATCGCAAGCAACCTGGCTGATCGTCCTGAGCAGACTCTTCGCAGTCAAAATAACAGAACTATGTGTTCCAGACAAGCCTCTTCAGCGTCATTAATGCCTTCAGTGGCACCTCCAACAGTCTGCAGTTTCAGCCGCATGCCCCCGTCCCGCCCTGCCAGTCCTCCACATAGCCGTCGCATAGCAGATCTACCGCCTGCTGAGAAGGAAGCTCGGTACTCGGCTCTGTCACAACGTTATGGTGTCCCTGCGTTTCGCCCAGGACAGCGAAGCTGTTTGCTGCAAGTGTCACGAAAAGGGCCACCTAGAATTGAAGTGTCCAAAAAAGCAAGAGACTGTCGCACAGCAGCCAGCCACAGCTTCAACATCACTTCAACCCATGCGCCACACACAAGCCCTTTGGAAGACGTCCATGGCTCCCATCATTCTTTACAGCTGACATCGCACTTTTGGGCTCTTACGACGCCTTCCCGGACAAAGGGTCCAAGTTATAACTATAGTGACCAAGTCTGCAATCAAGAATCTTCCACTGATGCCCTGGACACGTGAGCACCTAGCCGTTGTTGGTGGATCAAGTGTGCATCCCGAAGGCACGGTCTGCCTGAAGATTACAGTGGGCCCTATAACAGCTCTAGTGGAAGCCGCTGTGATCAGCAATAATGTCTTGCCGGTGATACTGGGTGAAGATTGGTTTCATGCCAGTAATACAAGACGTGTTCAAGCCTCCAAATCCAGCCGAAATCCACCATTTGGCCTCTGGTAGTCATACAGGTGCACCAGAAGCTGTATCCACGTGCCTCATGCGCAGTAATTCTTTGGCAGTCTTTCATAGCTCAATATACTAAGTGCAATGTTCAGGCGGTCTCCAGGAAGCACCTCCCCCAGCACCTCTCCCTTTGGAAGCCTTTGTGCAAAAGCCTTCCAGAACAAGCCACTGTTGCACCAGAAGGTACGGTAGGCATAACAATTCATCCCGACCTTCCTCTCGCTTTTGTTGCAAAGAACCTATCGGAGATGCAGCAAGTAACTCTGGCTACGGCCCTTTCAGATCGTCATCTCACATTTGCTCGTGATGAGGATGACATCGGCCATTTCCAAGGTGTGGAACATTGCATAAACTTAGTGCCCGATGCCGTGCCGCACAGCCGAAGTCCATGTCGACTTGCCTCTCTTTTTGCATTGCTAGTGCTGTACTTTTTCTTTTTCTTCTCCAGTTGTGTAAGCAGCAACGGCTCATTATTATCTGTCCTCCGCAAGGCCTCCCCAAAAAATCAGCCGTCATGGATAACTAAGTTAGAGGAAGTAGCATTGGCTGCAAACACTACACTCAATACAAGCACTGGCTTCAGTCCATTTGAGCTACTCTACGGGCACATATCCCAAGGCTACCAGCGGAACACTACCGGCCAGTGAGCAACACGTCGCTCAGAGATCGTATTCTGGGTGTCCAAGCACGTAGTATTGAAGCCATGGCTAACTGCGAAGAAGCTCAAGATCGCAGGAAGAACATCTATGACAGAACGCATTGTCTAAATACATTCAGTGTTGGTGATTTTGTGTGGATCCGTCGCCAACAACCTGTGCTTCAAAGGCTTGAGAAACTGTTCCTTCGCTTCAGAGGCATCTACTGCCTCGCAGAACGTCTTACACCTGCCACATTTAGGGCCATCCAGGTTACAAGTCCGTCCCCCAGGCACTCTGCTCAGCCAAGAACAGTGCACGTTTCACAACTGAAACGTTATTTGCCGCCACTGCCTGGTGAAGTGCCTGGAAGACACAGCGTCAACTTTGTCTTCGTCCTTTGAACAAGATTCGCCTTCGTGCCCTCAGCTGTGCGAACCTCCCAGCCTTCAGCAATCAACCGGCAGTGTGTCACGTAGCTCAGAAACTGCACCTGCTTTGCCGCTGAACGATCAGCGCCCAGTCAGACAGCGCAGACTGCCCACCCATCTTCAGGACTATGAAGTGGACTTTTGAAAGTGCAGTGCTTGTGCCCCTTGCAATTTCTTTAAAGTTTGTCACTGCCTAATTTTGGCTTTAATCCAAGTAAAACATTTATTGCCTTGCCTAGTGTGTTGCTATTTGCCTGTCAGATGCCTCTTTTCCTGCCTAGTATTGCCATACATTGCCTGCTGTCCATGTCTAGCGTTTTCGTTCCTTTGCCTATTCTCAGATCACACTTGTAATCAAAGTGGACTTTGATCATAAAACTGGGGCCGCATGTGAGGTATCAGCACCTCTGAGACTCTCGCGTCCACTTCGCCAGCCGCCCGACAGATGGCAGCACCTGTCTGGTGCTCTCCGTTTTTCCCGCCTTTAGCCTGTGGAGAATCAGAGCGTAGAGAGTATCTGCCCAGCTGCCATGTAGGACTGATCGCATGAGACGCGCTCGCGCGTGCTAGCCTCTTGCCTTGTATTACTATGCTTGCCAACATTAATAAAGACATTACTGCCTTCGTGCCCAGCCTCGAGCATCTCGCCCCAGCCTCGCCCTCACACCATATGTATGGACACTAATATAATTGCTTCACTATAATAATGTATTCATCTCTTTCCATTCTATGCCATTTAATTCATTACTCCTGCTCTACCAACGCCCTTTTTTGTCGGCATTTCCCTTCTCCTGGCGCCAATTCTGTTACTTTAGTAGACCACCGGTTATCTGCAGTGTTGGCAACTTTGCAAAATTCGCAAAATTCATCATTTTTTCCTCTTAACAACTTCGTTAGTTATACTTGTTGGTTCCAGCCAGCGCAAGACAGGGGTAATTGGAGATCGCAGGGAGAGGCCTTCGTCCTGCAGTGGACATAAATATAGGCTGATGATGATGATGACTTGGTTCATACTTCGTTAAAAGGCAGCGCGACAGCGACGATGACTGCTTACCACTTTAGCAAATCTGGGTTGTTTTTCTATTTCACAGGAAAATAACCCCGATTGCATTCTCAAATTTTCCTAACACGCAAGCTCAAGAACAACCTGAATTTTTTAGACTTGGGCATCTTTACAGACAAGCGCAGTGGACTTGGGCATTTTAAACAGACAAGCGCAGTGTATGCAATGATTGCTGACGATCGTGTCTGCAAATATTACACCACTGCGCGCCGCGAAAGCAGTTGAAATTTCAAACCATACACCACGTGCCCTTCTTCTCAAGGTAGCCGCATTCCACACAGAGAGTCGAGGTCAGATGCACAATTGCGCCTACATACATCGCATTGCTGAAACGTCTCAGTATTAAAACATCTCAGTATTAAACACGAAGCAAAACAACTCAGTATTAAACACATTTACAATTACTTTTACAACAGTACTTGTACAACAACATGCTTTCATGTTGCAGCAGCAGCAGCAGCAGCAGCGGCAGCGGCAGCAGCTTTATTTGCATTGGCAAGTGCTGCTCTTTGGGCCCGATTCCGCTTGCGCCACTCAACCCAAGCTGCCACTTCTGGTTGGCGAACATCCCCTTTCTGCTCCAGCTGTGCATAGTACGCTTCACGAAGCACTCGGAAAGCCTGCAGGTTGGCATAAGGGATCAACGTGACAGGGTCAAAATAGCGTGCCGGCAGACGCGTGATGGGACACACGCTACGGTTTGCTGGCTTAGGCCGGCCGCCAGGAAAATGCTCCTTCAGGGTGGATTCATCTGGGAACGTGATAAAGTTGCGAGAACAACGCGCTGTTGAGGCAACGGGTCCTTCTACATCCACTTCTTCAATCAGTGGCATGGAGATGGAGTGGTAACGTATCATGGGGCCTCGATTCGTGTTCTTGACAATCTTGGCTTTTTTCTTCTCCAGCTCAAGCCTTTGATAAGACTCTAAAGAGCGTAAGTTCTCCTGCTCTGTAAGCTTGGCCTCCTCAAGCAGTTCCTCCTGCGTCGGATGCCATGAGTGCTCTGCGCCAGACCTGCAGATTTTGGAGAAGTGGATTTCATGCAACTCTCAGTTACAGTTCTCAAAGACAGCCTTAACAAACTGCTACATAATATCCTTTCACAGACATAAAAACATACTTGACAAGCCTTTGCTTCATTGAAAGCTGTAATACGAGGGATGAAAACCTTCTATGAAGATTTTATTTTCAGAAAGCTTTATGTGTACATGCATATCCACAATTTAGGCCAAGCTTCGCTCGACACGTCACCCCAAGCTTCGCACAGCCATATACCATCCTTCCCATGACAGCACAGTGCCCGTTAAGAAACACACTTGTGGCACCTGATTTCCCTTAAGATAATAGTCTAAGAAACTCTATGGTCACAATCCGTGAAAGAAACAGTGACAACAGAGTGGGTACTAAAATTTTTCTAAGTAGTCTGGCTGAAATTGTGGCCCTACAGTTGCATTACGACTTCATAATAATGGATAGATTCAGTTCAGCCAGACTTACTGGTTTTATTTGTATGTGGCTAGTCCAATGGCAGTCATTACACGTGTAAGTTGGGAAGTCCTGTTTCTGGAAGATATTTCCTCAGCTGTACAACCATACAAAATGGCTGTACAAATATCTGTACATTTCCCGGTTGATTCAGAGCTTGACAGGCAAACATAAAAACATAGACGTGAACAGCAGTGCTGGAGGCACCATCTTGTGCCACTGAGCTTAACTCTTTCCGTACCACGCCCAGTAGGCATTGTTAGCCCTTTATTGATGGTTTGAAACACCGCTTTCGAGACCTCCCGCGCCGCTCACGGACATACTGTGCTATCTGACGTGAAGGAGGACAACTATATTTGAGTTTTCTAAGCAGTTCACTTTTATCCCGCGAGGCGAGGACTTTTAACGCTCCGAAGTTTCGCGATCGTCAAAGGAGAACGAAAAAATTTGTCGCAGTTTCACCCAAAAGGCGAAGCATCAATTACAATAGCATATTAGTAGAGAGCTATACGGAGTAAGGATAGTAGTTTTATCAGCTGTATAAACTTGGACATGCAGCAGCACCAGCAACGTGCAGAACTGTTGTCGACGCCGTCGGCGTTTTGCCCGCGTTCTCACTGAACACGCGCGGCGTTTTTATATAAATATGCATTTGGTGCCGCAGCTAAACGTCGCCTCCCCTGTCTCTCTCCCTCCCGTCCCCCCACAGCCTCTCGCGCGACGGAAAAAGTCGCGTTTGCTTTCTATATATGGAAAGGAGGAAAGAGACGCTTAATTCTGCAGCCCTTCAGGGAGCACGGCGACGCGTTTGCTCTTCGACGTGCGTTCGCTCCCTGTGAAAGCGCGCGTGCCTCACGCCCTTTCACTCGCACATACAGCGTCCGGAGCACAGGGACGTTTTCATCGCCGTTGACGTCATACGGAACCTCACGGCGACGGCGACGGCAGAAATCCGCTTTGGAGTGTCCATATACTTGCTATCGCAATAAAATGGCCGCCCGCTATCGATGGTTTGAAAAGCCGCTTTGGAGACCTTCCGCGACGCTCACGGACAGACTGCGCCATCGGACTTGAAAGAGGAGAAACTATATTTTTGTTTTCTGAGCAGTTCGCTTTTTTCCTACCAAGCGGTGATTGTTAAACGCGCTCCGTAGTTTTGCGATCGTCAAAGCAGAACGCAAAAATGATGGTTCCGGAAACGGCGTGCGCGCTTCGGGAGATCGCAGATATCGGAATTCCGCTGCCTCTGTGGCTGATCTTATCGATACATCGAATAGCAGCGAGTCAGAGGACGCTGACTTTTCCTCGGACTTTGAGTCTGAAAGCGACGGCGATGCAAACCAGCCGAGAACATCGGCGGCCGCAGCCCGGCACGCCCAACTGTAGTGCTCGCACTTAAATTTTTATAGTGAAATACCTGTTCAACGAAAAATTTTGATTTTTTCAGCGATAGTGCCTAATAGGTGGCAACACATTTTGTATATCTCATAATTTTCATAACATTTTTTTCTTAATAGATACAAGCGTGTCTTTACAAACATTGTTAATTTTATTGCACAATCTTGATTTTAACAATTTATATCTTTTTTATGACATACATCTCTCGTTAATAAAACTTTTATGCGGGAAAAGTGCACTCATTTTGCTTTCTGTTTATGTATTACATTAAATATTGAGTGCAGTAGTTCCTTCAGAAAAAAACATCTGCCGTAACCATAGAGTTTCTAAATAAAAAACCTAGAGGGAGAAGTGGCGCTAGTGTCTACGGGGGTTCTCCTGAACGTCGCCTCAACCTACATGGGAATGATGGGAAGTACAGGCTTCGGATTGACTTCTGTCTTGAAACTGGTGGCGTTTGCATGCGGCGCAGTAAACGAAGCTGTATTAAAACATTTTCGTGCAAAAATTAATTTTATTTATGTTGTGTTTTATATAATGCATAATACATTGAATAAAGTTTGTATGACTTTGAGATTGAAGCATGGTTTACCACCAGGGTACGGTGGCTAGATGGGTAGGTGTGCCGACCGGCGCCTCTGGAGCGTAGTTCACCGCTTCTCCGCGTCATGATGCAAAATTGGCGCTGCGGTCAGTAGAACGGTTCCGCAGCGCGCGTCGTCTGCTACAGGGGGCTGGCGGACTGGCGGCGAGCGAAAAAAAAATAAAGCCCGTATTGGAATAGTTGTATGTCGTCTGTTCGTGTCAGTTTCAAAGGTGAAGAGCTCCGCATCTCTCGTACTGTTTGTAAGTTCCTAAGCGATGTGGAATGTTCCAGGTCGGAAAAATGACCGGCGAGATTAGCGGCGGCGTTGATCCACCAAAGAAGACCACCAAGGAGACTGCTTCGCTCCGAACTGCAAGTCGAGCTCTAAATTTGTGAGAAAGACAGCGGAATTGTTCCGCTGTCTGACAGCGGAAATGTTCGCCCCGAGCTGCTCAGTAGCTTGCTCAGTATCGGTACGGTGGCTAGATTGTATCGGCGACGTTAATGAGCAAGCGGTACACCGAAAAGCGTACGTCCCTGAGCTCCTCGACGTTGGAAATTTGCAAGCCGCACATGAGGTGCTCAGCGCCTGCGACATCGAGCACCGCTGCGCTGCTACAGGGAAAAGAAAAGTGATTCTAGGCTGATATTATATATAGCAGGCTATGTAGCAAGGAAGTTCCTGCAAAGAACCAAGTGCTCCAATTGCTCAGGGACATTACTGAATTCAACAGAATGAGTAGGTCAGGGCTGTTGCTCCCTTCTGAAGCACTAAAAAAACTGGTAGCATCGCTCGAAGACGCCTTCAAGCTGTGCTTCAGTTTAAATGAGTTACGAAGGAACAGTGTATTGCCGACTTTGCATCCTTTCTGCAGCTGAATCCCCCGAATTTGATCGGCTGTAAGCGGCACAAGAAAGAGCTCACAAACGATGTTGTCAAGTTCTATTCAATTACACGCCTTTACTTTCTTGGCAAGGGCAATAACATGGCGTGCGAAAGCAACAGGGAGAAGAAGAATAACCTGAAGTGGAGGCGTGTGCTGTGAATAATGTTATGATGTGGTGGACCAACGTTGCGGCCTTGCTGGCGCTAGGCTATTTATGTTGGTGCGTTTGCTGACTCAAGTTACGAGAGCTTTTCTTGTATTTTAAATATATTCACGAATCTAGTCCAAGACATATTGCTTTATTTTATTACAATGAAACAGTGAACCATATGCACTTACCAACACAATTCTCCTCGCACCAATTTATATACCGTAACTGACGCAGCAATAAAACCAATAGCTGGATTTCTCGAAATTGAAACATTAGAACTCGCTAAATATCATGTAAACACGGTTCCACATACCATATAAAACCATTGCAGTATCGTTTTATGCATGGAAAAAATGCATTTACGTCTTTAGTGCAATGGGCTGGAGCGCCGCGTTTATATCAATAAATGTGACCGATTGCCAAGCTAGAAAATTTACTTCAGCATTTCGTTTTTTTTTGACTAGACGACAACAACAAGTTCCTCATTCTGGCTTGGCCTACACTGCTCAGAACGGTATTACAACGCGCACTTCAAATATACAATCAGAGGCAAGCGATACTATCAGACGCGCAGCTCGTCTACACAGCGCAGCCGCCGTTGCGCGCCGCTGAACCGTTCTACTGTCCGCAGCGCCAATTTTGCGTCATGATGCGGAGAAGTGGTGAACTACGCTCGGTCGGCACACCTACCCATCTAGCCACCGTAACCAGGGTATGCATCGTTCTGCCTGATTTAGCGCCATTGAATAATTATTTATTTACTTTCACAACAGCAATAACAACCGTGTATGTGCTTATATAAAAAATACTCATCAAATATTTGTGGGAATAAAAATTTTGTATTATGAGAACAGTGTTGCGCCTTTGAGAGAAATGTTACAAGTGTCGTCTGCTACGACGCCTGCTCGCTGCGAACGCGGGGAAAGTGAACTTTTCTCGCAGACGCACTTGCGTCTGCGCAGACATAAGTCACTTGCGAACTCTCTCGCTCTTTCGAAAGGCTGCATTGGCTGTCACGATTGATGAACGTCTTCGAGTACTTTTAAACACATCTGCTGCAGTGCTATCTTGGACGCTTGTGGCCTCTTACGAGCATGCTTCACTATATTTTATGTTGACGTACCGCTTCTTCTGAAGTGCGCGCCAGCAACTGTTATGTCGTGGCTTTGCGCTTACCCGTTTTGCGACAGCAGACTACAGCCAGGAAGCAGCAACCTTTCCTACCACAAGTAAGTTTGTGTTCTACGGATTGTAGCAACTGCGCTTGGAGCAAAACTAGCGAAACAAAAAATGACAAAAAAATACCTGTAGACTAGTTCGCCAGTCAACAGAATACCAATCCGTAGCCTGTACTTCCCATCATTCCCATGATAGTTGAATGATCGCAGTGCCACATTGCCCTCTAGTTATAGTAATATGAAACTCTATGGCCGTAACATACAAAAAACTTTTTTTTTTTAGAATAGTGGTAACACAATACAAAAGCATTTTTAACATATGGTGGTTGAACAAAGCGCTGCAAGATGTCACTACCAGGTCTCCTGCTGCTGTAAAAGTTTTCAATGTTCTGGTATTCCGTAAGTGATGATACACAAACAGATTAAAACTAATAAAGTCGAACACTTCTAGAATGAATGCTTCTACACCAAAATGACCTGTTGGTAAAATGTGGAATTAAAATATTTTTTGCTTATTTGCTTGCAAAGCTCTATTTAGGTGCACATCTGTCACTTGTAACACTTCGCAACACTTTTGTATAACTCACCTACTATGCTCTTTACTGAGAGTGGCAGTAACAGAAATAAATAAAAATAAACAACAAAGTATTCCGTATGTCCTGGCCAAACTCTCTTTCATATGTTTTGTGAATGCCTATACAGCGAAGACCACGAAAATGAAGTTGTTGATACAACAAAGAAGTTTTGGCATTCCCGATAGCTGACAAACTCATGAAGCAACTCCATTGAGCTTGCATGTACAAGAAAGCATCTGTCGACATTGCAATAAAGACCACGCAGGAGGGTTCAGGTACGGACTCTGCACTAAATAACTATGGTTGCAATTCACTGACCCAACAAAAGAAAAAAGAGAGAGAAAGAAGAAAGGAAGAAAGAAGGCCTAGCAAAGCAAACACTGACGTCCTGCACTAGCAGGCCCTGCCAGCGAGCACTAAACTAGGCTTAACATTATTGGCACACTAATAGTAGTACTATACTCAGCAGCGGCATTAGCTATTGCAACAGGACATTTGGCAAGGGAGGCAACAGCAACATTTTATGCTTTGCAGCTATACTTTCCGTCACTCCTGGGTTTCGCCGAGAGTTTGCTGTGAACCCAAATGCTGTATAAGGTCAGCTGCAGTTGTACATTTAGCAACTCCTTTCACTAAGTACAGTTGAACCTGGACACATAGAATTTTGTGATTGAAGGGGATCACAAAAAAGTTTTACCTATAGGTAATTCAATATATAAAATAAGAATTTTATACAAAAATTTTCAAGAGGATATTACTGCTGTTCATTATACACAATAATTATTTATACGAGGTCTGTTAGAAAAGTATCCGACCTTTGGCCGAAGAAAAAAAACTGGCATAACTGGAGCGTTGGAAAGCCTAATCACCCTCAAAGTAGTCTCCTTGGGACTCCACACACTTCTCCCAGCCGTGCGGCCATTGTTGGAAGCATTCGGAGAAGGCTCTCTTTCGGAATGGAGTTTAACTCTGCTGTCGTTGCAGCCATAATGTCCTCTCTTGTCTGAAATCGCACTCCTTTCAATGGCCTCTTGATTTTGGAAAACAGCCAGAAGTCACAGGGGGCCATATCAGGAGAGTAAGGAGCCTGTTGAACTGCAGGAGTCTGGTATTTCGCCAAAAAAGTCTGACTCAAGTGCAAGGAATGTGCAGGAGAATTGTCGTGATGGATGCGCCAATTTCCTGCTGACCACAACTCTGGTCTCTTGCGCCGCACAGCATCATGTAGGCAACTGAGGACATCCCTGCAGCACTCTTTGGTGACTGTTTGACCCTGTGGTGCGTACTCGTGGTGTACCATACCGCGGGAGTCAAAGAAAGCAGTCAGCATCACTTTGACGTTGGTGCGCACTTGGCGGGCCTTCTTTAGTATTGGTGACGTGGAATGTTTCCACTGTGACGACTGGGATTTGGTTTCCGGGTCGTAGCCATACACCCGAGACTCGTCACCAGTGATTATGGTGTTCATGAAGTCGGGGTCACTGTCTGTGGAATCCAGTATGTCCTGTGAGACTTCAACACGAAGTTGCTTTTGCTCCACCGTGAGCAGCTTCGGCACGAATCTCGCCGCAACTCTCTTCATGGCCAAATCTTTGCTCATAATGGAATGTGCAGAAAAAGTGCTGATGCCCACCTCTTCCGCAATTTCTCGGATAGTCACACGACGGTCCCGCATCACCACAGCGTTCACTTCGGCAATGACCTGGTCATTTCAGCTTGTTGATGGCCGCCCGGAGCGTGGCTCGCTCTTCACCGATGTGCGGCCATCTTTAAACCGGTTGTACCACTCCTTAATCTGTGTGCTGCTCGTAGCATCGTCACCGAAAGCCGTCTGAATCTTCCGAATGGTTTCCACTTGGCTGTCGCCCAGTTTCTTGCAAAATTTGATGCAGTAGCGCTGCTCCAGTCGCTCCACCATTTTTCTTGCAATGAAAAACTGACGACAGCACTGCGCACTACCTCACTCAAACGCTGCGTCCCAGCGACTTACGCTATCGGCAGGCGGGAAAAAATTCTTGCATGCACACGAAGGTTCAAGGTCAGCTGATGCAAGCACGCTTGTTTCATATCCATCAGGTGTTCGCAAAAAAAATAATAATAATAAGGTCAGATACTTTTCTAACAGACCTCGTACATGGGCTGTATTTCTTGAGTTCATGTTAAAAAAAGTATGTTTCTTTTTTTGCTGAACATGCTCATGTGGATCTATACTGTGTGTGATACAGTGCGCAATCTTTACAACAAAGTCATCCGTATAACGAAGGATTTTGGAGGTTCTGAGTGCTTCATTCTAAAGGCGCTTGACTACAACACAAAGCCAGACAAATGTGCTCACTTTCGTGGGTGCCGCTGCCTGCGTTGCTCCTCGTGAGCTTGCCGCCTACGCTCCGTTTCCTGGCTCTTGGCCTGGGTGGACCTCCGCACTGACTTGCGCTCAGCAGACGGAAAGGCACTCAGAGCTGAGCTGTCTTCCTTGTCAATGGAGCTTTGCGTGCGCCGTCTTTTTGCTGGTTTCTCTGTTTTCTGTTGCTGTTGGCAAAGAAAAGGTGTGCCACGGCATTCGATAAAACAGTTCTCCCAGAGACATCACTAAATTTTGAAACACGTGGAGCATGCAGCACATTGGGAGTCCTAAACTGCATGCAGGTAATTTTGACATCTCATGAACTCATGTACTGCTCCCATAATGTCACCGTGCTGGCCCCTCTTCCACCTAAAGAAGCCACTAAGTTTCCCTGAAGCCCGCTGCACAGACGGATTCTGTGCGACTACAGTCATGGCAGCGTTGGAACACATAGAAACTGCAATGACACTAACAAGTTCAAATCCCATAAAAAAGAGCCTTGCAGCAATAATTGAACAAGGTAAAGGAATTGTCATGATCCCTATGTAATGCTGTCATGAACGTCGGAGCCAAATAATTATTCCTGCACATGAAGCCAGGAGTCCACAACTTCATTCAAAAGGCTGCCTGCCTTTATTTAACTTTACAAGCCCCGCCACCTTCTTTACTACAACAGCCGTTTAAACTTAGGACAGGGCTTGCTGTGCCCACCTCTCCTTACCCACGCGGCGCCGTCATGTCGCCCTTTCGGCGTCGGCCTTTTTTCTCTGATATTATACAACGAACACAACGGCTTATTTTTGGCGGTGCAGATATGAAAAAAATTACACAGATAATGTCAAAATGCTCTCTTGGTGTTTCCTATCTGACAAAAGGGATGTCAAAAGAACATAGCGAGACAGAAGTGTGGAAATGTGCCATTACGTCAGTGACGCTGAAAGGGCTAGTCACCGTAATCACACGGTTTTCAAGCCATGCCCTCGATTTCAGCTTCACCCTCGCTATGTGGCAAAAAAAAAAAAAAAAAAAAAACATCTTCATCTACTCTGCAGCATTGTGCGACTGGGAGCCAGATACGCTAAACCCCCAGCAAGTGCACAAAATTAGTGTTTGGCAACTTGGATGAAGTTTTCTGCACCAGGTAGACTGCTTGTGCCGGCATCTGTGCACGTACTTGAGAGGATACAGCAGGAAATACTGTACCAGACAAAGATGACAGATCCATTGCAACGACTTCGTTTCTTAGGAGGAAAGTGCCATTATTTGGGGAGCAAGCAAGACGGCAATGTCTGGTGCCGTAGTAAATGACTTCCAGATCAAAAGCAATCATCTAAAGCCCGCCGATTCTTTTTCTCATTACTATTAAGTGGGAGTAAACATGATGGCGACTGGGCAGATTTCTCTGAACGTCACAACTAAGTTAAGTACATTCAGCAATAGCAAAATTCAAGACTGTATCACTTGTGAGGTGGTGGTGCCATCTGGTAGTGGTAAACAATACCACTACACCAACGGTGTAAGCCCTACAAGGTGGGTGCCATAACATGCTGTGCCACTCAATTCCAAGGTCATTACAATACAAAGGCTTGAGACAATGATAGAAAGAGCATGGTGGGCACTGTTCCAGTTAGGAACACCAGCACTGCATTGAGTGAAGTATGATGGGAGAGCCGTGATGACATGGAAGAAAGCAGCATTTGATTGTTGATAATGCTGTTCAAAAACTCACATTTCAATACCATAAACACCACACATTCTGCCCATTTCATTAAGGCATTGCAGGGGCATTGCATTGCATTAAGGCATTGCAGTGACAAATTCTCACAACGTCACTGCACTTAATGATTACAGGGGAGGTATTCTGTAAGAGTCCACCTAGTGGACATGTCCACTAGGTGAGTTCTTACAGAATACCTCCCCAGAACAGTTGTGCACAATATGCTTGGTCACATACACAAGGGACGACTTGCTTGATCAGGGGAAAGCTAGCTGTTGCAGCAGCAGCACCAGCTCAAAGTAAGTACATATAATATAAGCTTACAATTTCAATACCATACTACCCACAACACCAGTTTCTGCTGCTGACTCACACTGTTAAGTTGCATATAAAACCAGACTGACAAAATTAAAGCTGCACAAGGGCTCAGTTACAAGCCAGCTAAGGAAGAAAATTTGTCAGCGATCCCCCACCTGTCAGTGTTCTTGTGACAACCCTCCTAACAGGATTTGTCACAAGGACTGTTACAATATTGTAACAGGATTGTTTGTTACAATCCTGTAACAAGATTGACAGCAAGAAATAAACTACGAGAAATGTTTGATTTTTCATGTGTGCTAAGCATTAACCGTAAGTAAGCAAAATGCCTGCCCCATGTACCATTGTGCAGCAGGAAACACAATGACACCGTGCCGAAATTCTGTTGGAAATGTGTTCTGCATGGCTGACTTTTTATAGTGCATCTGGAAGGCAGACTGCGAACCTGTTTTGAACTGCAGACCAGGAGCCACAGTTCCTACTTCTAGCTTTCAAAGCTTGTAACAGACCTAGAGCATGTCAGCAGACTATGTGGGCATGAAATGCAGGGACCTTTCTTTCTATTGGTGATCCATGAATCTTCTTCAGAGTGACTGAAGCCGCTCGTTCTGGCGACAAGCCAAGTTCTCTTAAGGCAGGCAACGAGCACCGTTATAACATGCAAATAGCAGTCGCCTAGCTGGCTTTGCCCTGTGCTCGAATCCTCATCCACCATATCATCTGCTCTTTTTGGCCCATCATGCAGATATGTGCGTGCAGACAAGACCATGCTGTCTGCTGATCACTTGACTGGTAGGATCAGCCTGTGCCTGGTCTACAGCTTGCCCTCTGGATGCACAATTAACAGCACTGCTAAAAAAGTGCTGTTATGAGTGATCTGCAAGGATCTGATTTGCAGTGCAGTACCAAGGGCACCTATTCTACTAGCATACTACACTGCTGCAAAAACAACACTTGTATAACAAATTTCATGCAATTAATTACTTGTAATCAATTAAATTTTGGTACTATTGTAATTGACTTATTACATTTTACTAGGTAACGCTCACTGTAATTCAATTATTTTTTGGTGATACCAATTACATCTAACCAATTACTCTATTGATGGGCAAAGCTGTAGCAGGCGACGCAGGTTTGCAAAACGCCCATGTAGAATAGAATAGAAACTTTAGCGCAATGGAAAAGATTTTTAATGGACACTAAAGGGACAAGTGACTTTTTATGTATCAGTAGATTACCCTTCCACAATACCAAAAACACCACTCTTACCGCGAGAAGCCGCTTGGTAAGCCAGAAAGAGACGAAAAACACAGAGGCGAGTGGCGAAAGCTAGCTCCTTGAAGTTCCCACACCAGCTGACCATGACGTCATGGATTTTGACAGCGTCTTCTAGGTCTCAGGTAATTCTTTAGCGGTAAAGATTGACTCCATTGTGTTCTAAAGGAGCCCAAGATTGAATATGACAATTTCGGGAACATTTATAGAGCCAAAGTGGCCCAAATATGAAAAATTACTTTAGAAGTCGTGACGTCACACTGAAGCGCTGACAGTTGAGGTTTCCGCGCGAAATTCAAAAAAATTACCTTTGAGCTTCGTTTTCTCTTGTAATAATTGACCTATTGCAGTGTAATTAACGGCAGCACAGTTTTTGAAGAATACTTTCTCAGTCTAAGCTGATTTATTGTTTTGCTTTAGACCATTGCACCAGTAAACACTATACATCATCATCATCATCTGTTAATTACTACTTAAATAATTCCTCAATTACTTTTGTGGGGTATTAATTGGTGACTATAATCAATTATACTTTTGATGAAGTAACTTTAATTGTAATTGGAGACTTTTTTTGGTAATGTTTCGGTAAGGAAACATTTCCACTGCTAGCACGAAATAGCAACATCCGTAGATAAACTACAGTCACTTGTAGCCAGAGCTCATTAGGTAGATTCTGACCTTCTTTTCCACAGTCCGTTTCCGCTTCTTTTCTGAAAGGGGCTCCACATAAGCCTTGGTGACCACTCGCCGCTGACGTTTTCCTCCCTCATCCTCATCATCCTGATCCGATATTGGCTCGTCTCGTTCATCAATGTCAAAGTCGGAGTCCACCACATCACTTTCATCATTCTCAGTTTCATATTCCTTGTCATCTTCTTCATCCTGAAATGTACAAAAGTGTCTTGGTAGAGAGTCAGGGTTATATATCAGAAACTGCCTGTGATGCCAGTTCCATTGTGAACAAGAGTTTTGTAGAGAACTCAAAACATCAGAATGTCCTTTTTTACATGGTCAGTGACATAATTTTCTTCTCAATTCCCTAGAATAGCTCCAAGTAAAACAGTTTCAAAGCAGGAATGTAGTTTTAAGTAATGCAAGTCATATATAAAACAAAACCCCTCATAAAATCAAGATTGGTTATAACCTGAATTCTACTACTAACAGAAGCAAGTAGCATGCTAGAATGTTCATTTTAGCCACAGTGCCATATGATACTTGAAGTATTGCCAACATTGGCAGTTGGCTGCGCAGGGTGAGCAAAGCAGTGCAGCGTTTTCCGGTGATTATCATGCTACTTATGGAAAACAAACTTCGGATGCAACTGTATAATACTGAAAACACTATGAACATAACTACTAAATCATCATCGTCAGCCTATTTTTATGTCCACCACAGGACGAAGGCCTCTTCCTGTGATCTCCAATTACCGCAGTCTTGCGATACCCGATTCCTATTTCCCCCTGCAAATTTTCTAATTTCATCACCCCACCTAGTTTTCTGCCGTCCTCGACTACGCTTCCCTTCTCTTGGTACCCATTCTGTAACTCTAATGATCCACCGGTCATCCATCCTACACATTACATGGCCTGCCCAGCTCCATTTTTTTTATCTTAATGTCAATTAGGATATCGGCTATCCCCATTTGCTCTCTGATCCACACGGCTCTCCTCCTGTCTGTTAATGTTACGCCTACCATTTTTCGTTCCATCGCTCTTTGTGCGGTCCTTAACTTGTTCTTGAGCTTCTTTGTTAACCTCCAAGTTTCTGCCCCATATGTTAGCACTGGCAGGATGCAATGATTGCACACTTTTATTTTCAACGACAGTGTTAAGTTCCCAGTCAGGATTTGGTACTGCCTGCCGTATGCACTCCAGCCCAATTTTATTCTTCTGTAAGTTTCCTTCTGATGATCAGGGTCCCCTGTGAGTAACTGATCTAGATAAATGCACTCCTTTACAGACTCTAGAGGCTGACTAGCGATCCTGAATTCTTGTTCTCTTGCCAGGCTGTTAAATATTATCTTTGTCTTCTGCACATTAATTTTCAGCCCCACTCTTACACTTCCTCGGTTAAGGTCCTCAATCATTTGTTGTAATTCGTCCCCAGTGTTGCTGAACAGGACAATGTCATCTGCAAACCGAAGGTTGCTGAGGTATTCACTGTTGATCTTCACTCCTAAGCCTTCCCAGTCTAATGGGACGAATACGTCCTCTAAGCATGAAGTTACTAGCATTCCCCACCTAGTGAATCCCTCACCAGAACAGGTATTGGCCTCCCTGGTTCAGTATTCGGCCACTACCTCCCTCATGACTCCTGTAATTAACTGCTAAATACTGTCTGTCAAGCCCAAACCAAAACCAAAGGGTTTAGCTGTAATAAACATACTCACGGCATAGGAAAAATATTTAAAAACTGCACCAATTAGCCTGCACACCACAATTGTTACTTTCTTAAACTCCTGCACCTGCAGTCTTTCCAAACATTTAAAAACATGGTGATGAGCAGCTTTCACTTGGCAGAGATGGCTGCCTAAATATTTACTATGTGCCAACGGTATGCCATACAGTCAAAGCATTGGGCTTGTCCACCTATTAGCTATAACAGTTACCAGATGTACCAAGTAGTATGTGCTGTGTGCCATGTGCTGTCACAAACTTGGTACAATTAACTGTTATGGTTAACTAGTAGGCATGCCCAATACTTCAGCTATATATATTTTTCTCCCAGACAAAAACACAGCCTTGTAAAACTAGGCTGCTTCAGATGGCTTGCATTGACAACATCACAGCAGCCATGATGTAGGACGACTAGTGCGGCAAAAATCTGTGCCTTAATGTGATTACTTATCTCTGGAAGTGTTGTCAGCCAACCATGTTTCCTTGGCAGCCAACCAAGGAAACTTATATAGCATTTGCAAATAAGAAGATAAAAATGAAACCTTTTCAAAAATGTTGCCAAATTCTCCGCAAACATTCCAACAGTTTAAACCTTACGTTGAAGCCTCCGTAGGTGGTCTTATAGAAGTCGTCAGCTTCATCTTCATCATTAAGTAGCTGGGCCAGCTTGTTGCCGGCATTGACACGGCGCTCTCTTGTAGCTGCCATGATAGGCGCAGGCAAATTCGCTCACTTGCTTCGGGAAACTTATCTGCCGCAAACACAAAAACGATTCATATGAGCAACGCTTTGAGGACGCGTCAAAGCGGACGCGCAAAAAGCTTGAGCTCGTTTAAAGTGACATTTCGTGCATTTTCAGCGCTTGAAATAGGCAAAATAAGAGAAGAGGAAAGTCGCAAGGACAGGTAGGACGCTGGTCTTCGACGTCCTACCTGTCCTCGCGTCTTTCCTCTTCTCTTATTTTCTTCAAGCGCTGGAAATGCATGAAATGTCGATTTTACAACTACCCCACCTGTCCGCTTTAAGTACTGCTCGAAAGCAAATCAGCGACGTTCCTACTTTAGTTTTCTTTGTGAACCCAGCTTCAAAGACGGCATCGCCACAGCGAAGTTCAGTTAACGTTACAGAAAGAGTTCTCTTTACATCAACGACCACAACAAATATACCGTTTCTATCAATGAGCACCATCAGTAAATCAAACGGGAAACAGAAGCAAATCGCTAGAGCACGTATGTAAAATGCAGGTTACTTTACCGAAATTAACTTGCGGACTAAAATGTTAAAATACACACAATCGCGTCTTCGACGTTTTTCACAAACTTTACCTGTTTCACGACATCAACATGATCCGATGAAACGACTTAGAAAAAATTTAAACAAGGTAGTACGGCGCTTCCCCAAGCACCGCGGCCGCAAACGTCTACAGCGGCGACTAGTTTCGGCTTGCATTGACTCCTTACCCATCATAACAAGCCACTTTCTGATTGTTCTCTTTCGTGGTTCTCTTCGGCCCAACGTTAGTAGATTACCCCTTTAATAGAAATAACTCCCCTTACACAGAATTAACTGGGTAAATTGCGTTAAACGCAGCGCGCAGGCTCCGTAACCATGATGCGACCGTAAAACCCCTCAATAAAAAAAAGTAGCGACATCTTTTGAAGATTGCCGCTTTCCTCCTCTCCTGCCCGTTCTCTCGGCGCTCGGCATCCCGGGCCTGACAGGCCCGGTACAACACCCCTGCAGTCTCTGCAGCACCCTATGGCCTACCACCTCGGCCGATACGTGCCGCCCATGGAGGTTCCTTCCTCCATGGTGCCGCCACAGCCTGCCGGATGATAAGTGGTTCTTGAGGGAAAGGGAAAGGTTGGCGCTATCTTCTGCAGCCCTTGAGGGAGCACGGCTCAGCGCCAAACCTGCCGGTTTGCCCCGTCCAGCCATGGGACTCCACCCTATCCCCCTTTCACTCCCACTTACCCGTCCCCGTTGGCGCTGAGACGCGCCCCGTCAAGGGCTGATAAGTGGTTCTTGAGGGAAAGGGAAAGGTTGGCGCTATCTTCTGCAGCCCTTGAGGGAGCACGGCTCATGATAAGTGGTTCGTGAGGGAAAGGGAAAGGTTGGCGCTATCTTCTGCAACCCTTGAGAACACGGCTCAGCGCCAAATGCTGCAGAAGATAGCGCCAACCTTTCCCTTTCCCCACGAACCACTTACTACTCCGATTGGCCGAATGCTGTCACGTGCTCTCGCGCGCTTTTTTTCTTGTTTTTTGCTCCCGCCGCCATCGCGGTGCCAGACCATTGCAAGCCGTGTATGGAGGCACCACGCATCGCGTCTCCTTTGCGCTTTTAAGGCGTAGTGTTCGCGATGCCGTGTTGCTCGGCATTCGGGTGCAGAACACGCGGAACAGACGGCAAGCGACTCTTCCGGATTCCATCAGCGAAGCGAGACGCGGCGCAGAGGAAGGTCTGGCTTCAAAGAATCAGCCGCGCTGATTTCAACCCAGCACAATGGTCCCGGCTGTGTGAGGTAAGCGAGCGATTCTTCAATGATCCCTAATCTCACATGCTGCCACTTGCTGTGTGAGGCTTCGTTAGTTTTTCTCCCTCCTAAGTGTCGCACTGTTCGCGCTGCATGTTCGCGCTGCATTTGCAACTTTCGTGGCCGGATTTCATCTTGTCCTCAAACGCACGTGGTTTTTGTTGACTCGGTTATACAATCCATGGCGTTGTGTTTGTGTGGCCTGAATGTATGCGAACGGCACGTTTTGAGTGTATCGCAGTATGTTACGAAGCGGTGACGGTACGTAGGGAAAAATGGGCGCTTACCTGCGGAAAGACGGTTAGGGCTATTTAGTAAGGGCGACTTTGCGCCTTCAGCAAAAACTCAACTCGGTGGTCGGCGAAGATCAATGTTCTTGTCGCTAAAACTTGTCGCTATCGTCCTAGATCCTCGAGGACCGATAACTATCTCGAAAATGGTAGAAAGTGCTGCGCGTGAAAAGTGTGCTCAGTATTCTAGTCGTGTATCGCGTAGCAGAACAAGAGATAAGGACCTGTGCTGGCGGCGAGCTGAAAAAGGAAAACGGTATACAAGACTTCCCAGCAATATGTAGCAGAACAAGAGATAAGTACCTGTGCTGGCGGCGAGCTAAAAAAGGAACGCCGTATACAAGACTTCCCGCGATGACTTGTGCCGGGAATGTTGTGTTACGCCTTATACTTGAAGGAGCGAGGTTTTACGGTGACCCTGTTTTCTGATTTCACGTTTGCGCAGGATCACTTCACGGATGATCAATTTGAGCCGGTGATTCTGCAGAGCTGTGGCACAAAAAAATTGAAGCGTAAAGCCATTCCATCGCTCCTCGTTCATCGGAAGCAGCTGAAGCCGAGGAAGCCGCCTGCCAAACGTAAGAATACACCGTGAACTCCAAAGACATTACCGTCTGCTGGCAGCAATGCTATCCACATTGCAACGCCCTTGATTATAGAGTTAACTCATTCCTGCGTGGCTTTGTCAGTGGCCAGGACAAACCTACAGTACCGGCGTTACTGCGCTGAAGTACAGTGTACCATTCTAGTACACTCTAGCTGAAGCATGACTGAAGCGCAGCGTGCGGTGATTCCGAAGGTTCGGGAAACACTACCCCATAGAGTTAATAATTACATCTATGTAGCGGTCCCTCCTTTTTCGGTCCAGCTTTGCCTCTAGTACAGTGGCCAGAATATTCTAGCCACTGTACCTCTAGAGTCAGCTTATTAACTTTATGGATTTTTCCACAGAGTTTCTCACTATATTACGAAAAACTCTATGGATTTTTCAGTCACGGCAGCGCCTCCGCGATTTTGAGGCGCTAGTCAAGGCAATCCAAAGACGCTGTGCACTTTTTGTCCGCGTTTGTGCTTCGGAGCGCGTTTGTTCGAACGTTTTTCGTTCCTAGCTGCGTTCCTTGCGACATTGGATGCGGTTCGTTCGTTCAATGATGGTATATAGTATCGCATGTGTCAACATTTTGAAGTCATTAGGATTGAAGTTGACCACAATCGACGCACCACAGCTAACAGAAGAGGCCAGGCAAGCAAGACGACATGCTGAAAAGTGAAAAAATGACTTTGCCAATGATTATGCCAATGATTACGAAGTTGGTGGCTACTAAAGAAACGACTTGGATGGAGTTCGTGGCAAAAAAAAAGAAAAAGTTTGTTTTTCAGCTGGTTTCTTACTTTAAACTCAATTATCTCAAAACCTTTATATATATATATATATATATATATATATATATATATATATATATATATATATATATATATATATATATGTATCAAAACCTTTTTTTATAGGTACCATTATTTCTCATGTCTTCCAGGATAACCATTTGATAACTACTCTGCTAGAATCGAAAACCTAACGATTTCTGTGTTACAAATTTTGAAATATGCAAATAAAGCCAGAATTTAGGTACTAGTGGAAACAATTTCACCAAAATAGTAATTTTAGTCAGATTTTAATACGTCTTGTACAGTTAAATGAGCGCGAAGAGCGGAAGAAAATGAAATATGCATTACGTGGATATCTCTTTTCGTTACTGAGAAAACGGTTCCTCAACATGATCAAAAATGCATGGGGTGTAGGGCTTTCCCTGAAGTATAGTGCCTAGAATATACTTCTAGGCACTATACCTGAAGGCTAGATCATGCTTGATGCACGCCGTCTTCTCGCGCGCCGTATGTTGGAAGTCACGTGACTGAGCGCGGGCTAGGGGAGACCCCCTGCAGTGTGGCCACTGGTCGCGGTAGGGTGGCTAGCCGCGGCTAAAGTACAGTGCCTAGAATATTCTAGGCACTGTAGCTAAAGCCCCTCCATCGGTGAAAACGTGTATGGGGGGGGTTTTAGCCGCGGCCACCGTGGCGGCGCATGGTTGTGCGCAGCTTTCATTGCCTCTTCGTTCAGCTTTTGCGCTGTTGTTTCCTTGCTGCTGATGATGATCATGAAGCCTCAATTAAAGGCACAAACCCACTGCGGGGGATAGGCCACGAACCGGGTGGTAAGATGATTGAAAATTAAAATAAATTAGTTAATAAATAATAAGTAATAAAAAGAAAAAGATGAATAATTGAAGATGAGAAATGAACCGGTAATAAAAGAAATAAAGTAGTCTATACTAAGGTGTTGCGTGGGGGGGGGGGGGGGGTGTTCTAACCAACACTCCCCCCACGCATCCTGCCCCACTACCTTCAGTGCTCTGTTCACATTGTCATTACAATTCAGAAGGTGGCTGGAGGTCGAATTTTCCTGATTAACAAAAACACTCTATCACTGTCTTGTGTTTATTCATTCACACTTAAATTACTTTGAGTAAAATGCTAAAGAAATTTAATACGCATCGTCATCATCCTTGGTGTCATAATATTATTATAGTTATTAGGCATTTTATTTGCTGTTGGATTCCTCTGGCTAAAGCTAGGAAGTTGCATATTATGCAAAGTGCCTCCTCCCCTCCACCACACCACAAAAATGCAACCCCTCCCCCTGGCAGAGATCCTGGGTGCGCTACTGGTTGCAGCGAAGCAAGCGTTTCATTTCTGTTCAATAAAGAATTACGCTTTCACCGTTCCACTATAACAGACTAGTGAAAACGTATAAAATTACGCGCTTATGATTATGTTTGTGGATACCGCCGTATTTAGGTAAAAGGGAAAGTTTGAAGTACGATCTATTTGCAGCCTCGCTGGGGAATGGTAATAATAAAATAAATACAGCAAAGGATAGACGTAAAATTCTGTGAAATAATTTTTAATAATAATATTAAAATATCTGTCAATTTATGTGTATATATATACATATATATATATATATATATATATATATATATATATATATATATATATACTTTTTGAATTTTTAAAATTTATACTTTATTAAAGGATAAATAAAGAAATCATGCACGCCGCGTCGGGGGATGGTTCAGAGAGGAAAGGCGACGTGAGAGACTCGCTTGGACCTTTGCACTGCGTCGAATGTCCTCTGGAGCTCCCTGGGTGTTGCCACAATACATTCTTGACGGCTGTAACTATCCGTAACCCCCCCGCAAAAGCATTTCAGGAACTGCAGTGCTTACTTTTCTACAAACGTGCAAGAGGAGGGGAGAGGAGGCGGAGGATGGATAAAACCGACGCCGCCACGAAACTCTTGGCACTGTTCGCTCGCAACTCGCATACATGGAGGGAGGGCGGGAGAGAGAAAAGGCGACGTGAGAATGCGAGGAAACGCTACCACTTGGCCTCGATGCGCGCGCCCATGAGGCACCCTATAGCTACTACGAGACACGACATCGATTGCGGACAAACTGGATAATTTCAAGGGAAATATGATTGCTTCTGTATCAGTGGATTACCCTTCCACAATATCGAGAGCACCACTCTTACCGCGAGAAGCCGCTTGGTAAGCCAGAAAGAACCGAAAAACACAGAGGCGAGTGGCGACGCCACCTTGAAGTTCCCACACCAGCCCACCGTGACGTCATAAATTTTGACAGCGTCTTCTAGGTCCCGGTTAATTCTTTAGCGGTAAAGATTGACTACATTATGTTCTAAGGGAGCCCAAGACTGAATATGGCAAGTTTCGCGAACTTTTACTGAGCCAACGTGGCCCATGCAAATACGAAAAATTACTTTATAAGTCCTGACGTCACACTGTAAGCATTCTCCAAGCATCTATATCGTCGGCGGCCGCAACCTCGGCAGTAGCGAAACGTGGCCGCCCACGCCCGTATACCGCAGACGAACTAAGGGAGTGGAAGAACGCAGCAAAACGAGTGAAGAGGTAGGCAGCGAAATCCACAATCTTCGTCGGAACGAGCATTAACGCAAATATTACTCGCAGCTCAAAACTCGAAGGACCGCTCAATTCGACATTAATGCACCTAAATTCCGCTGCGACGCCACGTCACGAGCGCGCCTCGATGGCCATGCGGCTTTGGCACCGCAGGCGGGTGCTGCTTGCTGGCTCGGGCAGCACGCACCGCTGTGGTACATTACTCGCAGCACAAAACTCGAAGGACCGCTCAAGTTGGACAATAACGCCTTCGCATTCACAACTCCTCAGAAGTGCTTAGGTGTCCTCGGATATATATATATATATATATATATATAGCGTGCAATGTGACGGCATTTGAACTATATACTTTCTCCAAACTGCGACTTCTCTTCAAGAGATGGAAGTATTCATTCCGATGAGATTTGACAAAAGCATTTGAAGATCTGTATATCAATGTTCAAATTTGAGCCTCCTGGCTGTGCGTTCTGTTTGGTTTCACTAAACGGGCCTTAGCTAAATATGATCGTTTATTAGTCACTTCGAAGTCTCTGTACTTACGTTAGAAAAATGAAAGAAAACGTAGAGTACGTTATTGTTACAAGTCCTTAAAAGAAAAAAAATTACTGCCATCACAAATAAAAGTTAAAGAACGCATACGACCTCCATGCTCCAAGAGTCGCTTGTTAACAGAATTTTTAAAAATCATCCCTGACATGTAGCACAATTCTACTTGATCTAGATAACTCAGATACTGATATTATTTGCGCAAGAAATGAAAGGGAATATTTGACTAATTAAGCAATTTTCAGTAATTAACTTTTACACTGATTTATTTACATCAGATATTTCAATTTACTAATTGTAAGCGGTGACGTTTGAAGTCATATTCACTTGGAACGAATTTTGAGGAAGACACTATCGAGATATGCGTTCCCGAAGTTTGCGACGAAATGCGCATTAGTCCTCCAGTAAGCTTGGAGCTTCAATTCATTTGTTCAATGCATTGTTTGAGCTTCAATGCATTGTACTGACAGTGCATTTGCTAAACGTTTGTGGCGTTTTGTAAAAAAGTAAGTGCAACTACTAGACCGCTTTTACGGCAAGTTCGACGCCAGTGAAAACACTTCGTCCATATAGGACGTCCGAATCAAGTCCCCATGCATCAATTCGGAAACAAATAGAACATCCGCCGGACGTCCAGTTTTGGATATATCCTACCACGGATGCTTCAAGGATATCCTACCATGGATGTCCCAAGGCATGCCACACGGACCTTTTCTGACATACGTACACTACGTGAATATTTGTTCTCCAATTGAGGCTTTGTCTTTTTGTTTCCTCGTAACAGATTTATGTTTTCTCACATGTTCGAATTACAATCCGAAGCTATATATATCCTGTCTTCAGCTCGTGTGTACATCGCACTTTATGAATTTTCTGACGTCATCCATTTACTCTGAATGCGCTTCAATTAGTTCAATAAGTCACCTAGAAGAATACGGAGTATGCTGCACTTCCGCACAAGGCGTGCGCGTCAATGGCGCACCGACGGGGGGGGGGGGGGGGGGGGGGGGGTAAACAAAAGAGGGGGGTTAAGTCGGCCTCAGGGGGGGGTTTCGCGGGTTGTAACCCCCCCCCCCCTGAGGCCGACTTAACCCCCCTCTTTTGTTTAACTCCTTTTCTTTCCTTGCGCATTTGAGTACTGCAACTAAGATGTAAGACGCGCAATCGTATGCACACTCACAAAAGCGTGAAGCAATTTCCCGTGAAGAAATTGAAATTAGTGCTATATAGATGGTATTGGCACACTGTCACCCCCCCTGGCAGAGATCCTAGGTACGCTACAGGTGCGCGTACACGTGTAACGTGTGCACGCAATATGTTCTCGATGTGTGGGCGCTCTGCCCGTTGCATCTGCAGAGTGTGCCGCGTTCGTAATATACATTATGGGATGCGAAAAGTCCTGGCATATGTACGCAGCATGTCCCCATGATGTCCTTCGCGGACATGTGATGTCCGCAGGACACAGTGAGTGCGGCCAAACGGTCTTGTGAGGGCCACGCACATGCCGCGGAGACCGCGGCATGTGCGTGCGCATGCCGCTGTCTCCTCCTCTCCTCCGGGTTGCCATGGCTACCACGGCTACGCACCACAAATTACGGTTGACTTAAACAGCTTCGCTGTTTAAATATTTGATTTTCACGTCATTGTGATTAACATTGGGCTTTGGGCGTAGTTGATTTATGATCGCCTGGCTGTAACTAAATTTCACTGTTGCGCAGTCAGAAATTGTTTAATTATTGTTCAGCTCCTGCGCCAGTAGCTTCAGATGGCGAGTGCAAACGCGCACGCGCCTACGAAATGCTGGAGACTGCAAATGACGGGAGTATAGACACCGTTCTATCTAGACGTACAGAGCGGCACCGCCGCGCCTTCGTGTTCGCGGCCGACCTTGGCCGGCCACTCTGAGCAACAACGAACAGAAACGGCGTGAAACACGCAGTAAGTGAACCCGCGGTGACCGTTGTAGGCGCGGCGCAGTGGACTTCACTTAGGATGCACACTGCAGACAGATATCGCACTCTGAAGCTTCTACGAGGAATATCATGGTGGCTGCGTCGATGAACTTTTGATTTTTATATCAGCCGCAGAGCCGCGGTTTCAGATAGACCATTTAATTAGGCATGTACGTGGCCGCGCGCGTACGTAAATAATATACCAAAATTCGCCCTACGATTTCTGCATTTTCAGCGAAAGTAAAAACCCTCCCAGTGATTTAATATTTCAGTGACGTGCATGCTTGGAAATGGGGGATTTCTCGACCCAGCGTTTTCATTATATATATATATATATATATATATATATATATATATATATATATATATATATAGACCACTGTTGGCGTGTTAACAAATTGGTAGCCCAATTGGTTAACACGCCAACAGTAGTTCTGAAAAGACAATAAATACTGCTTCTGCATAGTCGTATATGCTAATGAAGGAGTGTTTATTAATATTGTAATGAGGAATAAGAAACAAATGTACTCGATCGTGAACATATAAAAAAGACATTCGTTTCAAGCGTGATGCATTGGCAATGACGCATTAGTCACCGTACAGTTCTCAGAACCAATCTGTATTCGGCAAAATAAATAAATATAACAATCAAATAAACAAGGAATAAACGACACATCTGAAGTCACGCTGCATGCGTAAATCTGCGCGAAAAGTCCGTTTTAAGCGACAGTAACTATTCAATGGTGTTGACGACGTCCCTGGTGTACGGCACTATGACGCGAAGCTCTTTCTCAGTAGTCGGAGACGTAAAAATACAGTTTGAATGGTCGCGACGCTCGCCGACTGCGTACTTTCAAATATGGCCGAGCTGAAAATGAGCCCAGACTACTCCTGCTGCCACCTCACGCAAAGCGCCGGCAACTCGGCGCATTGGCGGAGCGACGCCGTTTGGCCACCTCTCCTATTCTACCACCCTGCCCTGGACATTTTCTTCCCCCATGGCCCTGCAGGGATTACAGTATACTAGAATATTGGGTAGTGTGCTCTCTGCCCTATGCGGCGCACGCTTCCAACTGAAGCCGCGCATGTCGCCGGAGGCCGCTAGCTAACCTTAAGTGGATGGAGCTAATGTGTAAAACGTGTTCAAAGCTGTCGAATTTGTAGACGCGTTAAGCGCGCTGCATACAGAAAGGGAATCTGTGACGATAACAACCTTTGTGACATTTAGCGGTAACTTTCGCAATGCAAGAACTATTGCCAGAAGTTCGGCCTGAAAAACTGATGTGTAATCTGGCAGGCGAAGTGAAAAGGCCAATCGAGGGATGGTGAGTAAATTCCCACGCCTGCCTTCACACGAGGAAGCATCAGTCGCTATTACATTTATTGGGAAATGGGGCAAATAGTCTTTCAAAAGGGCATTCAAATATGTTTGTGGCAGTAGTTTTGCGTTATTGGGGAAAATGTCCGCAAATTCTATTTTAAGGGACAATGTGGACCTATCAAACGGAATGATATCCCTAATGCGAACATTTAAAGGTGCTAATTGTGCCTGCACAAATACAACCTGCGGGGTATGTAACCGGGGCCACGTGTTCTCAAAAAATAAATTTGGTTCACTTATAAATATATATTCTGTACGTCTAAGAGGAGATTCATAAATCCTTAAGTAGGTTTGAACCGTAAGCATGCGGAATCTCGTGTGAAGAGAAGGTAATCGTGCTTCCTGGTATAACACGTTATTAGCAACGAATTTAGGCAGACCTAAACATAATCGAAGAGCTTCTCTTTCTAAAAGAAGTGTCCTTATTTTATATTTTCCACTTCCGGAAAACAAAACACAGCCAAATTCAAGAATCGGTCGTACATACATACGGTACGTAGATCATAATTAATGTGTCACTTCGCATACCAGAACGCCGGTTACTTCTATGTGAGATAATATTCTTCTATGTGAGACAATATTTTCTATGTGAGAACGCCAGTTAAGTTTTTCATCATATGTGATACCCAGGTACTTAAGCGACTCTACCTGTGGGGTGGTTCTCTGATCATATACTATAATGATAAATGTATCAGCCCGGAAAGCGGAAAGACAAGGACTGCACTTTTGTTTACGTTTAGTGACAGGTGAAGGGTGTGAAGCCACTTCTCTAGAATACATAGGTACGTTTGCAAGGACATGTAAAGGGAATTTATGTCTCTGGCTGTCGCGAAAAATGCGATGTCGTCTGCATAGACATTGAGATGAACTTCCCGGCACAGTGGAATTGAACTCATCAAAAGGTTGTGCGAATTGCACTTTTAGCCGCGTTACACAATCAGGGACTTCGTTCATGTCGTTAACGTCAAGGAGTTTTTTTTTTTTTTTTTTTTTTTTTCATTTCGCCGTACTGTATATTCTTAGGCATGCTCTTTAAGTGCTTTGTATCTAGTGTGCGCTCTGTGAGAAAAAAAAAATGATTCGTTTTATTTTGTGAACATTGTTATTGTTGTGAAAAGAAATATTTCCTGCATGCACTAACAGGGAGGTTTGTAATATTTTTGGAATCTGTGCAGTTCTTTGAGTATTCTTCGGTTGGGCTGATTTTGCTTATTTTTCACTGCTGCAACAATATTGTACATCGTTTTTGTTTCGATGCTGTTCCTAATAAAATGTACAAACTTGAAAGTGCATTCGAAAATAAAAGCAATTTTTTTTTTTTTGCGCTCAAAGCGCAATGCCGCCTGCTTGCCGAAATCATTGCTCGAATTATTGTATACAATTAGAAATAAGCTTGTTTGATATTTTAAGGAAAATAATTTTTCAAATATATGCGCCGTGTTTTTTTTTTTCCGGCGATGTGTACCCACACGTCGTGTATATGCATTTATGATGCAAGAAAACTGTCCGCAACTTGACCAAGTGCGGTCAGCTTAGGCAATGGTCCACTACTAATGAGAGCAGCGCTAGCTCGACGCTGGCCTTAGTGGACCGCAGTGGACGATTACACGGTGATAACTAGCACTTGATATATATTAAACGAATCATCGCACTCACATTATCGTCACAGTAACTGCTACAAACTACCGCAAGCTGCCCACTTTGGTGGCGAACCAGCGCCCAAATTCATGCACTCGCGAGGTCATCGATAACGCCTCCCGAGCCGTGCGCCCCGTCAGAGGAAGAGGGCGCACGTGTGCCCTCTTCCCCGGAACATGGCACGCACACACCATGATGGCAGACGCCTGGCTCGGGCGGAGGCCCTGGCGCGCCATTATGATTCCAAACCCGGCGTTTTCTACGTGGATGCCACCGGCCCACACCATGGGGGATGGTTTACGGCCGCGGTGGTCCACGAAGGCAAAACAGCCTTATCTTGCGCGCTAGAGACATAACACATGCGGAGGAAGTCGCCATCGCGTTGGCTGCATCCGATTCTCGCTCTCAAACCATCATTACCGACTCGCGAGGGGCCTGTTGGAACTACGAACAGGGTCAGATACCATTCCTGGCCTATCGCGTCCTTCAATCTAGCTGCCGAACCGGGGACCCCGACCCCCGATACGTCGTTTGGGCTCCTGCTCACATGGGATTAAAGGGAAATGAGGCAGCGGATGCTGCCGCCCGCGCGCTTTCTCACCGGGCTCCATTTTTCTCTGACGCCGCCGATCAGGACTCCACCCCCAACCCAATCTACTCGTATACAGAAATTACAGCTTACTATCAATCCGGCCACGAACTCTACCCCCGCCCGTGTAGAGGCCTCAAAAAGGAGGAGGAACGTCTCCTGCTCCGCCTCTTCACGAACACTATGCTGTGCCCGGCGGCTCTTAAACATTTCGATCTGGCCTTTACTGGAGCTTGCCCGCACTGTGCGGAGAAGTCTTCAGACCTCGACCACATGGTGTGGGCTTGCCCACCCAACCCTGCCTTTTTCCCCTTACCCAACCCTACCCGGGAGGACTGGGAGGCTGCCCTGATTGGCTGCTCAGACCTACGGGCCCAAAAGGCCCTGGTTAAGCGTGCCCAGGCGGCGTCTACCGCCACTGGGGTCTCGTACTAGGGACTCCACCTAGTGTTTGCAAGGGACGGCCTCTTCAAGGTCGTCCCGCGCATACCTCCGCGTACGTTTTGTCGTACAATTAAAAGTTTTTCACCACCACCATCCCGAGCCGTCGCAGTCACAATGGTAAAGTTGTACAGCACAAAATGCGAATTGACGCTTTTCCGGTAATACAGATAGCAAGAACTTATTTAGATTTACGCTATGCAGTGAAATAACCCGCATAGCGTAGGCGCAAGACTGCAAAACGTTTCAGGTGCAATAGGGAGCCTACATGCAAGCGCAACAGCGCTTAAGATGCAAATATTTGTAGCGCCACCTGTCGGAGGCAACATCAAGGGCCTCAAGCGGAGCCGCATGGAGCATTCGGAGCTACGGTGGCTAGATGGGTAGGTGTGCCGACCGGCGCCTCTGGAGCGTAGTTCACCGCTTCTCCGCGACATGACGCAAAATTGGCGCTGCGGTCAGTAGAACGGTTCCGCAGCGCACGTCGTCTGTCACAGGGGGCTGGCGGACTGGCGGCGAGCAAAAAAAAAAAAAAAAAAAAAAAAAAAAAAAAAAAAAAAAAATAAAGCCCGTATTGGAATAGTTGTATGTCGTCTGTTCGTGTCAGTTTCAAAGGTGAAGAGCTCCGCATCTCTCGTACTGTTTGCAAGTTCCTAAGCGATGTGGAATGTTCCAGGTAGGAAAGATGACCGGCAAGATTAGCGGCGGCGTTGCTCCACCAAAGAAGACCACCAAGGAGACCTACTGCTTCGCTCCAAACTGCAAGTCGGGCTCTAAATTTGTGAGAAAGACAGCGGAATTGTTCCGCTGTCTGACAGCGGAAATGTTCGCCCCGAGCTGCTCAGTAGCTTGCTCAGTATCGGTACGGTGGCTAGATTGTATCGGCGACGTTAATGAGCAAGCGGTACACCGAAAAGCGTACGTCCATGAGCTCCTCGACATTGGAAATTTGCAAGCCGCACATGAGGTGCTCAGCGCCTGCGACATCGAGCACCGCTGCGCTGCTACAGGGAAAAGAAAAGTAATTCTAGGCTGATATTCTATCTAGCAGGCTATGTAGCTAGGAAGTTCCTGCAAAGAGCCAAGTGCTCCGATTGCTCAGGGACGTTACTGAATTCAACAGAATGAGTAGGTCAGGGCTGTTACTCCCTTCTGAAGCACTAAAAAAACTGGTAGCATCGCTCGAAGACGCCTTCAAGCTGTGCTTCAGTTTAAATGAGTTACGAAGGAACAGTATCGCCAACTTTGCATCCTTTCTGCAGCTGAATCCCCCGAATTTGATCGGCTGTGAGCGGCACAAGAAAGAGCTCACAAACGATGTTGTGAAGTTCTATTCAATTACACGCCTTTACTTTCTTGTAAAGGGCAAGAACATGGCGCGCGAAAGTAACAGGGAGAAGAGGAAGCACCTGAAGATGAGGCGTGTGCTGTGAACAATGCTATGATGTGGTGGAGCAACATTGCGGCCTTGCTGGCGCTAGCTAATTTATGTTGGTGTGTCTGCTGACTCAAGTTACGAGAGCTTTTCTTGTATTTTAATTATATTCACGAATCTAGTCCAAGGCATATTGCTTTATTTTATTACAATGAAACAGTGAATATGCACTTACCAACACAATTCTTCTCGCGCCAATTTAGATACCGTAACTGACGCAGCAATAAAACAATAGCTGGATTTCTCGAAATTGAAGCATTAGAACTCGCTAAATATCATGTAAACACGGTTCCACATACCGTATAAAACCATTGCAGATTGGTATAAAACCAGGGGTTGATGCGCTTTTTGCGAGTGTGCAGACGATTGCGCGTCTTACATCTTAGTTGCAGTACTCAAATGCGTAAGGAAAGAAAAGGGGATAAACAAAAGGGGGGGGGGGGGTTAAGTCGGCGTCAGGGGGGGGGGGGGTCCAACCCCCGAATCCCCCCCCCGTCGGTGCGCCACTGACCCTGGATATCTATAGGACGTCATCGTTGTCACTGGGACTGCGCTTATCTCAAAAGTGGTGCTAGTTTTGGTGCTATATAGATGCCAGAGTAAGCTGGCTTGAGACGTTCGAATTCAGGAATTGGTACAGATTGCATATGTGTGAAACAACTGGCTTCCATTCGTGTATTGCAAGTAATGCGCTTAATTAGTAGAAAATGTAATTGGTCAAAGTTTGTTAATTAGTAAAATATGCGTATTGGTTTTTAGTGAAATATATACCGGTGCCACTCGCGATCGAGCCCGATCCGGATCGAATGTGCGGCATGTGACACCCCTATCTATATAAGACAGGCTCTTCGAGTATCCCAGCTCAATATGTAGATTTGGCCTAATTAAATGCCACGTGCGATTTTTAAAAACTACTGAAATTTTGGTTCTGCATGCAGGTGGGTGAAATAATAGAAATGGCAGAAACTAATACCCGAAGGTAGGACTGTTCTGAATCTATTCTGAATTAAGATACCATGAAAGATACGGTGTCTCATGGCCACTTTCGATCGCGATCGAGCTCGATCCGGATCTCCCGCAGCTTGCGCAAAGGAGTACAGTCGTGATCGAGAAATTCGAGGGCTCGATCGTGATCAAACGTGTGTCGTGCGACACACGTGAAATGAGGGCTTTAGAGGCGTGGTTTATAGGTGCTTATAACTGTTCTTTTTTTTCAAAACCTGATCGCAAAGGTCGCAAAAAGTGCAACGTGTAGAGAGCCTCTCTCTATCATTGTAATGTTACTAGCGCCTCTGGCGTTCGTTTAGATATCAAAGAAAAGTGCGCCATCGTTCGGACTTGCGTGGGCTGTGGGCAACTGTGGTGGCCGCGTTCAATGGCGCCGTCGGTGGAGGTTGAAGTATATGTACTACCATTGGTACTACATACGGTGTTCCGAAATACCGTGTGCTGCTTATTTTAAACCAGCGCCTGCTGCGAACACAGCGTGTGCCACGGGGTCATCTCTGTAATTGCACTGTGGGAGGACGTTGCCGGTGCGCGTGCGGCACTCGAGCGTCGTGTCTGTGAACTCTGCGACTGCTCATCGGCCAGTGACACGCATGGACCGACGGAGGGCTTTTGCTGCAAATCGGGAACAACTCCAAGAACTCTGTGCCTTGCTACGATGCAACGTTAGGGAATGCACGCAGACTGTAGAAATCCCCTTGTGGACAGCTAGTTAATACTATATCGGCTCAAGGAAAACCCGGTAAGTGTAGAGAAAAGCCAGCATACGAGAGCGACTGTCCCCGAGGTGCGCTTTATCACTGTTGAGTTGCTTTCGTCGACCGCCCGCGGATTTGGTGGCAGGCCATTTAGGGGATCCTTTCTGTGCCCCTGGCTTCGGCTTCGTTTTCAGGTGGGCGAACAGTATCGCACACATCCTCTTGCTGCTGGTGGAGCTGCGAGAAGCCCACGGCTGCGTCTAAAGTGGGGCGCACCAACGGGTGGTTTACCGTCGATTATCAACAGGTGCGCAAAGTGTGCTGATAGGAATGAAGCCGCATTCGGAGGCTGGTGGCGAAACAGGAACGCAGTCGAGCATCGTCGTGCATCACTTCGCTTATCTGTGCAAGTGCCGTGCATTTGAGGACTCGGCATATTGGAAGGCCGAACAGCAGACGCGTCGATCGAAAGCAAGACGGTCGCAGGGCGCACACAAGAGTAGATGCTAGTAACTTCGCGTGACTTGTATTTCAATGTTTCCTTGCGGCAAGCGTGCGGCTGCCGGCTACCTGACGTGAGCGCATGAGATGCTGAGAGGTATTAATGAACGACGTATTATGCGCTCTTGAACTACCTTCCCCTTGTCGAAAGCGTTGAGCGCTTTCACTCGCATATCTCGGAATTTTCTTCTGTCATCTGCGTGGTTTGAGCTGTTCGCTTCATACATTCGTTATGATCATGTCTCGTAATTCAGTCATAGGTTTCTTCCATACAGGGCTTATTTGTAGTCATCATTAACACGAATGTGATATTCGTCGGTCTATTGCGAGTGCCTGCTAAATTTATCGTGTTGTGCAAGCACTGCACCATAAAGGTCACTTTGATTTGGCTGTACTTTCTTAAGTTGTTGAGGAAGTACATAGCTTTTGTCCTCGATTTTACAGTGCAGCAAATTCCGCCTGCACCACTCTCTTTGATTTCACTTTGTGCAGGAGCCAGCCGAGCAGAATTTCACGGGTTCCTGCTCTTGCTATTTTAGAAGTGCAGGCGTTGTGCAAGCTTTTGACAGCAGATTACATGGGGCAGTGCTAGTTGATTAGTGGTGTGCGGACGTAAATGTCTCCTGCTTTGGTAAAAGCAGTCGGTCTAGCTAGCATAAGGGGGCGAGCTCCAAATTTGATGCCTAAATGTCGGGACTTGTTGGTCGAGGCTCACAACATGTTAAACATTGCTTTCTTTTTTGGATGTATTTACTGATGAGAAAGCAACCAATGCTACAACTTCGCTGTCACTATAGAGATCATTGATTCCTATATGTGCATTTTTTGTCAAAAATGCTTAACCACTTATAGCAGACAGCAGAGCTTCTGCGTTGCTGCACTGCAGTGGCGCACCGACGGGGGGGGGGGGGTTCGGGGGTTGTAACCCCCCCCCCCCACCCTGAGGCCGACTTAACCCCCCTCTTTTGTTTAACCCCTTTTCTTTCCTTGCACATTTGAGTACTGCAACTAAGATGTAAGACGCGCAATCGTCTGCACAGTCACAAAAAGTGCATTTTTTGACAATTTACCGTGAAGAAATTGAAATTAGTGCTGTTTAGATGGTATTGGCAAACTGTCAACAGGCAAACTGTACCCTGGCAGAGATCCTGGGTATGCTACTGCTGCACTGTACTTGATTTGCAAGGGACTTGAGGTGCACAGGTGCCACACTGCACTTGCATGACGTGAACTCTTATTCCGCCACGCATGGCAGTCTTAAAAACTGGTTCAGAAAATGCAGCCAGTTTGAAAAAACCTTAACTTCATTTATGAACCAAGCTAGCATCATGACTGCTGCTGGCTTATCATAGCCCAGTGTGGCAAAAGTTAATCTGGAACGCTTCTGAGGTGGTACTGGGGGGCTATTCTGTAAGAGTCCACCTAGTGAACTGTCCATTTCGGCTGTCGCTGATTGGCTGCTGCTTCACGAGCAGGAGGGAGACTGGCTGGCACCTTCGCGCACGTGAACCAGCAGCCAATGGTGACAGCCGAAATGGACAGTCTACTAGGTGGACTCTTACAGAATACCGCCCCTGGTATACTGCTTAGAATATACTGACTAGTTTGCCGACTGCCGGGCTTCTCCAATGGGGGACGGTAGCTCAGCCGATGATCCCTGGAGGCTGCAAGGTTGGCTCAGTTCATAAGGGCAACGCAGTCTGGCGGCCATCCATGGTACCACGGCAACAAAAGAATACTTAGTTTATTATTCTTATTGATTAATCGCTACATTATGTGAAAAAACAACTGAAGTCACACTTTGTGCAAGGGCACGTCATTGCAAAGCGTGCAGTTAGAAGGAGACCTGCTTGGTGCACTGCGCTATGGGATCAATGCTACAGCCGGCAGCAGGCATCACTCTCGCTGCCACCACCGTGCCTGAGCTCAGTACACTACTCAGTATATTGTATTCACTATAGTACTGGGGTGGTTGCAGCACCTCACGTGTTGGTGATTACTCATATGTACTATGAGATCCTCATCATCATCATCAGCCTATTTTTATGTCCACTGCAGGACAAAGGCCTCTCCCTGCAATCTCCAATTACCCCTGTCTTGTGCTAGCTGATTCCAATTTACGCCTGCAAATTTCCTAACTTCATCACCCCACCTAGTTTTCTGCCGTCCTCGACTGCGCTTCCCTTCTCTTGGTACCCATTCTGTAACTCTAATGGTCCATCGGTTATCCATCCTATGCATTACATGGACTGCCCAGCTCCATTTTTTCCTCTTAGTGACAACTAGAATATCGGCTATCCCCGTTTTCTCTCTGATCCACACCGCTCTCTTCCTGTCTCTTAACGTTAGGCCTAACATTTTTCGTTCCATCGCTCTTTGTGCGGTCCTTAACTTGTTCTCGAGATTCTTCGTTAACCTCCAAGTTTCTGCCCCATATGTTAGCACTGGTGGAATTCAATGATTGTACACTGTTCTTTTCAACGACAGCAGTAAGCTGTCAGTCAGGATTTGGTAATGGCTACCGTATGCACTCCAACTCAATTTTATTCTTCTGTAAATTTTCTTCTCATGATCAGTGTCCCCTGTGAGTAATTGACCTAGATAAACATACTCCTTTACAGACTCTAGAGGCTGACTGGCGATCCTGAATTCTTGTTCCCTTGCGAGGCTATTGAACATTATCTTTGTCTTCTGCATATTCATCTTCAACCCCACTCTTACACTCTCTTGGTTAAGGTCCTCAATCATTTGTTGTAATTCGACCCCATTGTTGCTGAATAGGACAATGTCAGTGTCACTTGTACGATGAGATACTCAACGATAAACATAATGTTTTAAAGAGAACCTTTCTTTGCCTACTATCCTGGGTTTCGCATGGCTGTTGGGTTGGTCGCTATCTTGGCAGGTATATTTGTTACATATATGCAAAGGTTATATGAGACTACCAGTGAAGTGGCTTATACAACCCCTGTATGCTGACCAAGTATGCAGATAATAATTATATTATTATATGAACTTCCTGCATAAAACCTGAACATACAGTCAAACACCTTTATAATGAAGGGCTCGGGTCTTCGAAAAGTATTTTGTTGTGCAGGTCACTCCGTTGTAAAGGTCACGCACCGTACCGCTCACTCTAGAGCAGGCTAAGCATGTTCAACAAAAGAAAACCTTTGTTTAACATGAATTCAAGAGAGACTTCATAAAGTAAGTCACTATTGGTTTTGTGCACACTTTGTCTAAGAGAATGTGTAGTACAGCAAACAGAACTAAAAAGAGTGACTGCAGTCAACATTATTGCACTGACTTTCACAGCCTGCTCTGCGGCGAAAAGTAGGAGCTATGCAAAGTAAAGCTGCAGATCGCTGAATGTTGCTATCACCCTTCTTGCTGTCAAAATCCTAGGTTTGTGTACAGGATCTTCATCACTGTGCTGTCGTTGACTTTCGCACCCTTTATGCTCTAGCTAGCTTTTAAGATGTCATCGGTCGTCAGTTACAATTACATCATCACATAGTCATCAACTGGGACGTATTCATCAGCTGGCGGTGATGCTCTGAAACAAGCAGCATACGAATTGAGCAATTCCTGGAGCAGTGAAGTAGGGTTACTTCTGACATCTGCACGCTTTCCATTGTGTTGTTAGCACTACCGTCAGCACTAGTGCAGAGTAAGCTTTGGTGACGTCTACGGAGGTCAGTGGCAGCACCAGTATGTGGCGTTCATTGTAAAACAACAAATCAACGGTCAAGGACACCTAAATTTCTTCATTAGACAGGCTAATTCTTATTAGTGGCCTTTATTGTAGAGGCATTCACAATACACATGAAAGAAAAGAATTGGGTCGGGACTTCAGTCCTCCGTTATAGAGGTTATTTTGCTGTAGAGGCATTCGTTGGGGCATTTGACTGTATAATGTTGGATCACAGGCTTCTCTAAAGCACAGCAATCAGTTAATGGAATGGTGAATTTAATGGATTCTTGGGTTTACTTTATTTTATTTGATTTAACCACTGAGTATGTGCATATGCTCGTTCTTCGTCAATTCTCCAAAATGGGCATGTTCCACTATGACTCCTCCATAAAACCTGAAAATTTCATGTTGACTCGGATAAATCTCTAAAGCTCACCAATTTGTTAATAGAATGGTGAATTATATTTTATGGATTCCTTGATCTACTTAATAGAATGGTGAATTATATTTTATGGATTCCTTGATCTACTTTATTTTTTCAAGCGAAGCTTGTATTGCGTTACAGATTTCAGTGGCGGCGTAATCATGCGAAAAGTAATGTGTGGTGCATACTCTCATTGGATATGCGGGTATTCAAGGTCATTTGGTGTGTTGCGGGGAGGGAAAGGGAATTAAAGGGGGTTGGTGTGTGCTTTGCCAGGCTTCCCTTGCCTCAGATCAGTTTCGGCAATCAGATGGGAAGGCTGCGCGTGGTGCGTGCCGCTGAGGAGCAGGCTGCGTTTGAACAACAGGGCCGCGAACTCGCTCAGGAAAGGGCACGTCGTCGACGTGCTGATTCTAGTGTGAGGGCTTCCGAAGCCCAGGCGAAACGTCAGCGAAGAGCTGCGGACCCCAAGTTGCAGGAACGCAATGTTAAGGCCAAACGTCAGCGAAGAGCTGCTGACCCTGAGTTTAGGGCAAACGAAGCAGAATGCCTGCAACTAAGTCACCTTGCCACAAGCTTTGCTTACCCCATTTCCTCGACAGGGGAGGGGCTCTGAATATTTTTCAATTTAACCATTCGGTATGTGCCACTGCGAATGTGCCCATTCTTGACCAATCCTCCATAATGGGTATGTCCCAGTGGGACACAAGAAGTACAGAATCCCTAAATGTTGCCTGATATGTGTTGTACCCATGCCAGTGTAAGGCATCTGCCACAGCTTAAAGGGGCTCTGAAACACTTTTTTAACTAATAGAATGGTCTCACTATTAAAGGCTGTCATCTCATGCTGCAAAAATTTTTTGATTCCTCCAAGCATTAGTGAAGTTATCGCACAGATATGTGGCTTTCTCTTTCTTTTCATCTCTGCTAGCACACTGGAAGCTACACGAAGGAGAAGCTAACAGAGTTCTCCCACTCAGCCGCTCCGTCTATGGAGCGTGGGCGAAGAGGAGAGCATTCAGGCACTCTGTGGCGAAGTACGGTGAAAGGGCTCATCGTGGCGGCTGCGGTAGACTACGTTCCTAAGCACGCTGCTGACATCTCGGAGGCCACGTGCAGCAGGTGCAACCGAGCACAAAGATCAAATTCTTTTTCTGTCTTTTTGGGATCGCAGACGTATATACTTATATACTTTTCATTTATTTAATTCAGAAGGAGCAGTTATGGGTTACTGAGAATGTTCTTGCAATAATGGAATCGGCCAATAACCTTGGTCTGCCAGCTCCTTTCGATCTTTCGATGATGCTGCTTCACGACAACGCGGAACTGTTGGCGAGCGGTCTTTCATTGTTTTTGACACGAGATTGTAAATTCCCGTTTGCAGGCAGTGCAGTAATATTTGGCTCACATGTTCACTGCAGCCTCTCGACAGATCAGCAACGCTTTCTTACTATGTTTAAAAAGTGTTTCAGGGACCCTTTAAGATATAATTGATCATTTGTTGTCCCATGTCTAGTCTAAGCATGCAACTCCTGTTGGCGTATTTTTGGTGAATCTCTGCAACAGTACCAGGATAAGTGCCTTGCTAACATTGAACCTAATTTGAGGCAGTCGACAGGTATTGAAAAAGCTGAAGAAGTCTGATATTTGCCTGGCCTATGAATCTTTTTGTGTACATCAAAGAACGCAAAGCTTGAGCTCAAAACAAACCAAGATGTCTTTATACGAAAGCAAACAGAAATGATGTGAGCTTGAAGTGTTGTGCAGAAACAACAGATTTCATTTAAATGCCTTGGAATGAAGCAAGTAGCTACTTGTACTCTTAACATTTAAAAACACCATATTGAGTTTTGAGCCCACTAAATTTCTAAAGTTATTTTTTCCGCGTTTCAAAGTTGGGGCGGGATATAGGAAAATATGTGTGAAGTGAGTGTGCGCTATAGCAACGCTCTTAAAGGCGTTGTCAAGTGAATTGTCTAATGGACGAGCTGGTGACCACATAAAAATGACAAGTCATTGTAACTGTTGGCTTACGCTAATAGAAGAAGCTACATGATGCTGTAAGCTAAAGCAGTGCATGCCGGCTTAGGGCAGTGATAAGAAGTATGATTGCTCTTAGCAGCAACCAAGAGCTACACTGACGCCCTGTCACTTTCACACGGTCACCAAGTCAGCCATTTAGACAAGTCATTTGTTTGAAACTTTCTTTGAGATCGCAGTTATCGTGCATGTGTGATGCATGGGTGCTAGCTTATCTTGAATTTCTTTAATATTTCCTTCCACAACTCTCAAACATGGAAAAAGTAACTAAGGAAAGTATAACGGGCTGTAAGCTATTGGCCATGATGTTTTCGAATGCACAAAAGCATTTAACATTCGAACATATGCATTTAGACCAGTAATTATTAATATGACTTATCATAATTATTACAGGTAAGCCTTGATATAATGAACTTCAATATAACTAAATTCTCAATATAAAGAAGTATTTAATGTTTTACTACTTCTTGCCATAGAACACAATGTATTTTGAACCTCAATATAACGAAGTGTGGTTATACACGGTTTCAATATATAATGAAATTTTGCTGCTGCCGTGAAGGAATAAAGAGTCTATAAATGGAAACTTCTGCAGACGCATATGGTTGAATGGTTGAATTACATGCGGCAGCTTACAAACACACTTCTGAAATTGTGCGGCCTCCGGAGCGAAGCAGCGACATGTTCGGCATTGTCACAGCTGTCTCCGATTCGTCGTCGGCGCGAAGTCGATCGACGGGGTAGACAAGCTGGTTGGTCGTTCCGTACGCAAGCGAGCACAGTGAAAAGAGTCAGAGTCGGGAGTAAACAAAAAACAAGATATTTATCAACTGATAAATATACACAAGTTAATAAAATAACATAATAAGAAAAACACAAGACAGACTAACACACCTGAACTTAATATCACACAATGATGAAGACCAATAAATACGAGCAATTAACAGAACATATACATATGAAACAGTGCGAGGATCAAATACACAAGAATACACTTAACAGCATTTCACTAAAACAAAGATCAAAATAAATCAAAGTTCAAAAGAAAACAAATGGTGTCATACGCATGGCCGGGCAGCAGCAGCAAGTGCAATAAACCGTGAAGTCGGTGCACAAAGCTTTCCCGAAGAATGCTGGCGGTCCGATCTTGTCGAGGTGGATGCGAATTGCTGAGCTGGGTTTCCCAGGAGTCTAGATCTGACGTCTTCTCTCAAGCAGGTTGAGCTAACTTGAGGCGAACTACCGTGAGCTTCGTTGCAGACGCTGGTTTGACGTCCCGTACGTCAACAAGTTCCTCGGAGTTCCGACGTGGCCAGGCGGCCCAGGCGATACTGGACGGCACTAGCCCCCAACGGCTTCTCAGCAGCGCATAGGTTCAGCTTCCAGACTCATCAGTAGGGCCCAAAACCTGCGCTTAAATAGCCTCTCCTTTCCCTAGTTCCCTATGTAGGGAAACTGCCGGTATGTAGAGTTCTCCGAATTCAGGGCTCTTAGCTCCCAATAATCTTGGCCGCGACCCTTTCACCATGGACGAAGAACCGCAGATTCTCCTCTCTCCCAATGTCAAGGGCCAAGGTGGAACCCGGCATACCACGCAGACGCACACGCACACTTCTGGGTCCGTAATCGGCATGTCGCATCTGGAATCGAGATGGCAGCCCGAGCGGCCACGACGCTTTTGACGCCCGTAATTCGGCGTGTCGATGTCGAATAAATTATACGCTGCACAGTCAGGAGCCCACGTTTTTGACGCTCGTAATTCGGCGTGTCGGTAATCAGCGTCCAAACCATTCGAAAATATGCCGCTCCGTGACAGGCATAAAGGCCAAGTGCAATAAGATCCTATTGTGCTTCGTGTGCTGTGTGCTTTAGGTGCGAGTGAAAATGTGCGAGGGTGAGCCGAGAAGGATGGTGGCTTGTTGAGCGCCATCTTCTTTCGTCTTCCCGCGTGAGCAATGGGAAAGGGAGTGAGGAGAGCAAGCTCGCAGTAACGCTATCGAATGTGTGCAAGGGAGGAGGAAGTGGGGAGCAGGTTGGCGCATGTCTTCTTTTCTAGCGCAGCTGTGGCTGCGCATGGCTGTCAGTGTGGCTGAGCGCATACGCCGCCCGCACTCCCTGTTTTAGAGGGGATCTGCCACATCTGCAAGGACTGGGCAAGCTAAAATGGCATGGCATCATGTGCTGTCTCCCTGTGTTTGGTGCTGGTGCTGGGGGTTTCGGAGACACGTTGAAGCGAGAGGCAGACGAAGCAGTCACTTCCTGTTGCTTGGTCTTTTCATAACAGCATCGTATCGCTGCGGGCGACACTATCAGCCGTGGGGCCAGAGTGGACGCAAAAGCGTGGCTAGCTTCGCTTTGTACCGCCCATGTGAAGATACCGCCAACATGGCATGAAACTGCATCTTTCGTTGCCGACTCCCGAGTTCAACAAAATAATTTTTTTCTCATTCAAGTTTTCCTATTGCCAAATAATTCGGAAAGCTTTGCGGCCCCGTCTGTGTAAGAAAAATCCATCGATGACCATACTTATTTGCATAAAATATTGAATTTCAATATAACAAAATTTGGATATAATGAAGCAAATTGCCAATTTTACCAACTTCATTATATTGAGGTTTAACTGTAATTTTGGATAATCAGCTGATGAAAAATAACAGAAAAATATTCCATTTTGCTGAAGACTACGAACAGAACACTGTTGGCCCCATCCTCATATCTTGTACCCTCTTTATAGCTTGGTCGATGTTACTAACTGGGGCATCCTGTATTTTGCCAGCACTACAATAAGAAGAACTTGTTGGCCAAGTTGGTATTGCAGCGAGACATAATTTGCGCTAAACATTTTTTTTCTTTTTCGCTGACATTTTTCATCTCATGCACCATCAAGGTCTGCACCACCACTGCTGGCGCTCTTGATCATGCCAGCATTGGGAGATGTTTTGTAGCTGCCAGGACACTGTTATTCTACCCAGCATGAGTTGCCTTGCATTCTTTGTTGCGCCAAGATGTTGCATCCATGTATAGACCTTTTTCATGGTGATCGCGTTGGCGCCGGCATGTTTGATCACATGGTGACGTGTCCATTGCTTGCCTCAGCTGCTTCCGTTGCCTCTGTGTTTACAATGGATGTGCATTATGCCGGAGTGGCTCTGAAAACATATGCTTCGGTGGATATCATAGGCAGTGACTAGGTAAACAACACGAGGCTTTGGCCACAGCTCAGAGGACATGTAACAGCAGTGATTCCACTCCTGCGCCAACTGCGCCAAAGTGCGCCAAATGGGATTTACTGCGCCATCCTGATACAATCGACGAAAATTGCGCCTAACTGCACCAAACGGTCTCGGATTTGACGGCGTCTGTCGCCGACAATTGCACCACCGGGGAATTAAAACGTGCAACGTGACGATAGAGCGAGCCTTAGTTGCAACCTTAGTTGCGAACAGGAGACGAAACAGCACTAGCGCATGCATCCCGATTAAGCCACAGGGCCACGTACGGCGCCGATGTGGCGTCTGCCTTGCAAGGCGGCTCAACGGCAAAGTGCGGTTTCTGCTGAAGCTCGTGGCTTCAAGGTCAATTGGCGATTCATCGGCGGACGTTATTTACTCCGGAAACGCAGCTAGTATATATAGGTTGTTTGAAGCACAGCGTGACATGCGATTATAATAACTGCATGCCGCCAGTGTGTCCAACATTTCTGTTTCTGGATATAAGGAATGACATCTGGGAAAACTAGCAATATATGAAAGAATATCAATTTGTGTGTGTGTATTGCCATGCACAGAAAAGCATTTTTTTCTCCTCGAGATCTGCAATGAATGGAAATGTTTACCCAGCTTCTCTAAGAGCATACCAATTATTCAGGTCTTTGAATGTAAATTGCAACTCGCTTTTTCGAAATACTTCAGGATGTGAAAAAAATGAGCTGCTCCCAAATGCCAAATTGCCTGCTCCAAATTGCTCCAAAATGAAATTTCTGGTGCTCCAAAAATTGCTCCAAATCAGAAGTCCGCAGTAGCATCACTGTAACAGCTTTCGAAGCTCATTACACCTCGTCAGAATGGCACAAGCAGCATATACAGTGCTTGTACTAGAAGTTGGGCTAGAAATGTATTGCAAGCTGCCCAAACCTTCCACTTTTGAATTAAATTAAAATCAGTGTGCTTTGCTCTTAGTTCTTTATTTGGCCAACACTTTGAAGTGGTGGCTTGTCATGCTTCTGACTTATAGTAAAGTTCCTTCGCATGATCACTATCTGATTGTTTATTTTCTAATCACTCACAGGTGTTCTCAGTTGCAATGTATTTGTTCTCGCTGTGCACAAGGGGGCTTGGAATGTAGATGTTCTGTACTTTGTAATAGCTTATAACAAAGGAGTCTTATCGCTAGTCACTTGCTTACTCAGTGGACCGTCACATTAAGCTTCATATATTCGTGTGTTTTCGGCAAGGTTGCCATCACCCATGCTTCGGTGCATTGATTCAAGTGTGCGCCCATTTACTTATTCTTGATACGTTGGCAATAGAGTGGGCGTAAGTTTGCGTGTGAGTTGAGGTAGATGTGTTTAGACAACGTGCGAGAAACTTACTATGTCAAGAAGCGGCGCTACTCCTTTGTCACTGTGCAATGAGCGGTACTCACTTTTGCCAACGTTCCGGTGGCTGAAGTTCCTTTTTTTGGAGGTTAGTGATACAACCCTGGCAGATAAGTGAATTTTCTTATCCTTGAAAAAAGCCATGCATTGCGAAGTGCCGGCAACTTACAGTCCTTATGTAGCAGTGATCCGTGGATTTGGTCACAGATTGATTCCATCTCTTAAGGGGCCGTGAACCACTTTTCATTGAAGTGGAGAAAGGCATTTGAAGTGAAAATAGCCTATTTCAGAAATACTTTGCCGCAAAAAGTACTTCAATGCGTTCACTAGAAGCGGAGTTATTGGCAATCAGACACAGCCTCTGCTGTGCTCCCGTTCCTTCTTCAATGCCTTGCACTGTGAAGGCTACGGCGGAGTGGGGTGTGGCCACAGTGTTTTGGCCTTCTAATGTCACTGGTGCACAGTTCACATTTCATTTTGGATGTGAACATAGACGCCATGACTTCCGATTTTGCTGCCTACGACCTGCTAAACGTAAGCCAAACGCGGCTGTCTTCAGTGAGCCACAGCGTGCTTAGCCAGTGGACTTCTGGCAGCATCCCGCAGCGGCCGCGGTATCTACGCTGCGTAGCCAACCGGAGCTACCAATAGCAGCCGTATATGGGAATCCGCTTTATTATGAAATAAAGCGTGTCCAGATAAGAGTTAGGAGCATGGTTTCTCTTGAAAAAAGAGTTTTTGAGAAAAAAGGTGACTTAGCGCTCTGCTTGCGAGCTCCACGCATCGCATATGACAGCAAAACTTGGCTGAGATGTTCATAGCAGCTTATGCTACCTGGGGACTATGTTATTTCACCAAGCCCAAGGGGTGGTTTAGGACCCCTTTAAAAGACATCTTTTCACTAATATTTTGCAATGTAAAAGATTTTTAATGCACTTGGTTTGAAAAGGGTTATTGCATATAAAATTCTGCTACATGCTGATTGCCTTCTCCTCTTGTCCATCATTTGAACTGCGCTTGAATCTGTGTTGCTGGGCTCTCATAGGAGAATGCCGGCCATGCTCTGCCTATGATCACATCTAGCATTTGTGCCATACGAATTTGCATGCCATTCATTTTGTAGGCCTTGGTATTAGCGCAGTGGTATTGTTCATCTACGTATGACACCACCATTCATCAGTGACGAGATTTCCCTGCTTTTTGTTTCTGCCAAAGGCATTGCTTAGCAGCTTATCAAGTGAAATTGTGGGCACTCTGCTCCAACTAGAAGAGTAATATTTGGCTCAAATGTTCATAAAAGTGATGCCTAGCAGGTAAGCAAGGTTATTTACTATGTAAAAAAAAATGTTTTGTATATGCTTCACTTCATAGCATGCAAAGTCCAGAGAGAACAGCAACATTTTACAGCCTGTGTGTGGCTCGTTTGCAGCGTTAGTATGGTTGGACAAACCAAGATGGCTAGCTTAACTGTACTACATCTTCTTCGCACTCTGATTTCATGTTTTCCTTCACCTTGCTGTTGTCTAGGGTCCATGGAGGCCCTGGTTGCTGAAGGGACGCTGGGTTCCTCACCTGAGCCATGTGTCATAGGAGTGACAGCACCAGGTGGCAGCGCCGCCAAGCGCAGCTGGCAACAGCTGCGGCAGGCTGTGCGACAGACACGCTGTCGCTTGTACGGCCTTGCCTCACGCCTGCCCAGCAGCGTTATCTTTGGCAAGGGTCGCCTCTACTTCCTCAGTCCGCTGACTGAGGGACGTGAGAGCAGCCTCCACTACGTCGACCTGCCTCCACTCCATGCTCAGGGCACCGAGGCCGCTAGCCTGACTGGGTGAGAACCAACCAGGCGGATGGTGCTGCTCAAGGCTCTTTTACAAGTTTTATGGGCCGAGTAAAGAATCTGTTTAACACTTGTGTGAGATCTATTTGGAAGGGCCTGTTGGTACATGATCTTTGTATTGAGCAGTGCATGGTGAACACAGGTATAAGGACAAATTACAACACTGGGCACTTGTGTTGTTGTTTGTACTTGTGTCAGTGCTTGTCCTGCGCTTCTCAATGCAAAGTATGCGATCCGCTTGCTTTAAATGCATAGCATGAAAGCTTGAAATTGAGCAGATTTGGTGCACCTGGTGACAGTTACAGATGCTTTTGGTGACTGGGAGCCATCATGCTCTACAATCATCTGGCAGCTAAAGGTAACCCCTTTGGTAGAGTGCGTTTCAAACTTGTTGGTGCACTATGTTACAAAAATACGAAACAGTTCCTAAGAGATTTGGCAATTTGTAACAACATTTTAAACAAAAATTTATAGTCTAAATCAGAAATCTGCTTGCTACAGTCACTAAATTTAGATTTTTCTCTTTTAAATGCAACAAACCTCATCTAATAACAAAGCTTTAGCTCGAGGGGCTGCCATCTAAATAAATGTGAATGGAGAAATCATTTTCTCTTCAACCACTGCACTGAATTTTATACTGCACTGCACTGAAGTACCCCAGCCCATCACGCAAAATGTGTAATGCCTTGTATCTGCACTAAAATGTGTAATTTGCAAAGTTAAGGCATTTAATCGTTATAATAGTGTAAATGTAGATGACTAGTAGCTTTATAAGCAATAACAATTAAAAAAATTAGAAAGAATATCTATGCAGATGCGTAGAGCTCCATAGGAAATGCATGGGGAAGCTTATAGTAGGGGTGGGCCAACTTGAAATTTGTGGGTGGGCAACCTTGAAATTTGGGGTTTGCACAACTAAAATGTGGGGTTGGACCAACTTGAAATTTGGGGGTGGACCTACTTAAATTTGTGGTAGGGCCAACTTGAAATTTGGGTGTGGGCCAACTTGAGGTTTTGGGGTGGCCCAATGTCCAATTGAACGGTGCTATCAACTCCTCGTGGGCATGCGAGCGCGTTGAGACGCTTGGCACATTTTCATTGGGCCTTACTGAGGCGCAGTTAGAACGCAGGCGAGAGCTTGTGCTGACAAGGAACGCGTGGTTAACACAGGCTTGTGAGAGCAACAGCGAGGGTGACATGGTATTTCGGCGATGCACTCACCTCACGTGCTACTGTGGCAGCCGGAGTACCCTTTCACCTGCTCTGCTCCGTCGAAGCGCGCTCGTGCCGGGTGTTCGGACTCAATTGGTACGATTGCGTTAAAGGGGCCGGATGCGGTATGAAAATCTGACAATTGTCTACTAAAGCCTAAGCATTCTTTGCCACCGGAAAGGCCATGAGTTGATGCGCATAAGCTAGAGAAAGCAAGTAAGCAAAAATAAGCGAAGGCAAAGTCACAGCCGAGCCAAACAGTGCATACGCATTAGAAGACAATTCTCAGAATTTCTGTTGCTTTTTTTCAAAGATTGTTGAAAATTGCCAAATAAAATAAAAGAAAGATGCTCTTGCATAAAGTTGACTACTCTATAACTCAGCAATAAGAAATGATACCACGATTCTGTAAACTGCTCCTAATAATGAATGTAAAGTGGAGAAAATTCGTGTATTTTACACCACTCTGAATTATACCAATAATTTTCAAGTAAGATTTTTTGCAAAAACCCTTGTAAACATTGTGACAATGTCATGTAAGCTGTAAATTCATAGGTAAAATTTGTCCGCTTTGCATGCTATAACAGATGCAGTTTACAGAACTCTGATATCTGTTTTTGGTATAGAGCTGCCGATTTGCAAGATTTGTGCTTCAATTCTTGCGAAACTTGCCAGTGTTTGGAAATTTTTCGTAAAACACATGAGGCCCTAAACCAATATTTTGTGTGCTATAGTCACCAGAAGTCAACTTTTTTCTCGAACGCAACACATTTAATTAAAATTGGTCCAGTGGTTGTCTGATAAAAGCACTTCTGTATTTTACATGTATTTGAATAGGTGGCATCGGAGTTGGCTGCTAGCTAAAGCTTCCTCTTAAGGCAAAACAACAAAGAAATGAGGCAAGTGCCAAAAGCTAAGGCATGAACAAGGTGCACAGTGCTGCATTTTCAGCAGATGGTTTATTTAGCAGGTATGCAGGCTTGTACTCTAAGTTAAGCAAAACATAGAACATATGCCTCAGTACTGCTGCCTTTATATGGCCTGTGAGTAACTCTTTCCCAAAAAGATAGGTCTTTCTGAAGACAGCACAATGTATGGCCAGCTTATTCATGATTCAACTAGTCTGTCAAGCACTAATACCATTGTTGGCACTAGAATGACACTGGTGGTCACAAAAATTAGTATCGAGTCACCCACGATGGCGTGCCTCATAATCTTTATCCCTTGTTCCCCTTTAGTTCCTTACATTAGGTTAGTTATTGGGTAATTGAGCGCAGTGACATTGCTTTGCTGTTAGCTAGGTTCTGCAGACACTTCACCATTTCCAGCAATAGGACATGCTGTGAGGTGGCTCATTACTGTGTTGTAGAGTGCAGCTCTTAGGCGCCTGTTCTTGTGGCGAGCGTCGATGTAACGGAGTGAATGAGCGCAGCAGATGAAAGAGCGAACGCAGAGTGCAGCGGGGGATGAGGAAAGTGGAGGAGGAGGATATGGCTCTGTGAAAGTGAAGATAGCTATGTGGGGAGGAAAGCGGAGGAGGAGGGCGGCAGCGGAAGCATAGTTCAAAAAGCAGAGGGGAGGGTATGGCGAAAGTGTGAGAAGAAAAACGTAGTGCCACAAGACATGCACTGCAGTGGCGGTTGCTACGAGATGGCACCAGAGTAGTGCTTGCCGTCTAGGAGGTCTCTGCGGTGGCTGCTGTGAATTGCGCTCACGCATCACCCACACGCTGGTTCTCGCAGTTCTCCTGATTAACGAGGCAGTCGCACCACACCTTGCTGCGTTTGCAATGTGCCGCACGAGACAGATTGCCCGCGCCAGCCAATATGTCGTGAAATAAAAACATGTGTAGAGCTGCGCTCAAATTTCACATTAAGGAGTATTGTAATTGTTGGTGAATTTTAAAAAATTAGCTTAAGGGAAGTGCATGCCATAATCAGATTAAACCATATTAATGGGTGTCTTGCGCTGGAGTTTGAGGTATAAGTAGCGGCGCCTGGTGGCGGCGAAAAACGTCATCTGGGTAGTACCAGCTTGGATAGTATTGAGCCCTGGCTGTGGCAGCACGTTTCTAGCCCACGTTTTGCGTCGATTCGCACTTTTTTTCTGCCCTGTTTCGAGTGCGAAAAGGCTCGTCACTTCTCACAGACCATGGCGACCAGGCTGCGAGCTGGCCGCAGCCTATAGTTTTACGAAAACGGACTCTCCGTGTGCCGTGGGACGTAATGCTGGAAGCAGAAGACATCGGTGGCGTCGATCCGCAGAGACCTAGCTCAGCCTCGAAAAAGTGTCACCGTAGTTACTGCTGCGTCGTGGGCTGCCATGAACAAGAAGGCCTGAATCCCCACATCAGATTCTACCGTTTTCCTTCAAGGCCTCACGCTGCGGAGCGTCGGGCGCGCTGGATAACTGCAGTTCGTCGCGCTGGTTAAGCGATAGGGAAGACCGACATAGCAGCAGGCATGGCTGGTGATTTATGATTCGAGATCCGGCCACAGCTACAATTAACAATTTGACCGGTGCGAAGTGGTGAAGTGACCAGGTGTGTGAAAATGACCACAAATAGTCGGGCTGATTCGGTGACAATTCACTACCCCACTACGAGCAGCACAGGTTAGAGAGTTGAATGTGCTCATCCTTGACCTCAAGCCAGCACGTTGAGGCAGCACAGCAAGGTAGTATTGATTACAGCACATCTATGTTCGAGCGCCGTCATTAAAAGCTACATCAAGCGAGCAGTGCACGAGCGCGCGCTGCAGCGCGATTGGCACGTACGAACGCTACTGCGAGCTTATATGCATTGCATCAGTTATTTATCAATTGCTAGACAGATGGCCGCTACTACAGCGCAGGCATAACTACTTGTCTAGCGGCATGCAGTCAACAAAGATTGCAGGAGACCCGCCGGTTCGCGGCCTGTCGAAAGACCGCTGCCGTCGCGGCGCGTACGATCGTGCGCTCGAGCAGTTCGTGTACTGCGGCATGCTGAAAGACTGCTGCCGTCGCGGCGCGTACCGTCGTGCGCTCGAGCAGTTACGTACACGTCTGCTTATCGCTGCTATGAATTCATTTATAGAAAGCATTTCCTCGCGTTTGTGCGCCTGAATCTAGCAGCATGCAAACCTTACCTGAAGTTCAACTTCGCACGTGCGTGACTCGCTTCACTTGCGATTGACACCGCGCGAAAACTTCGCTGGTTATTTCTTGAACAGCGTACACGTATTCGGCGTTGCATAATTTCTTGCCTTTACGCACCATGCCACCCATGGAAAAATCTTCGGCGCCCGATATTCGCTGCAAGCCGCGGTACAACACAACCGAAAATGGCGGGTCCATATTGTAAATGTGCTTCCCGAAGCAGACGACCGAGCTTGGTACTACCCAGTTTCGGATTGAGGGCGCTGCACCATTTTTGCAGCGCCCCCTGGGCAACACAAGAGCCCCGTAGTACTAGCTTTAGTATGCTGTCTGGCTTTTGGGAATCTACTGACATAGCTCTGAGGAATTACGGTGTCAGTGCAGGTTGGGATGCCCTATGAATTCTTGACTAAATGTTGGGGTCATATTGTGTAACAATTCATTTTAGTTTTAATTCTTGTCACTCATCATGTCAAGTGGCAAAATCCTGGGACAATGGCAGTGCTGTGGCATCTGAGCCAATGACAGAGGGTAGAAAGAATGAAAATCAAGTTAATTGTTTCAATATGTGATCCCCCCTCATTTGCTAGACTCTCCCTGTATGTATTTTTACAGGAATAGCTGTTTTAGGACTTTCAGACTACATTCATAGCATCACGGTATGTCATTGGTGTAGCTCTGGGCGGCTTGAGCCATCAGGCATTGCCATGTTTCCATGCATATGGTTTTGCTGACATTGTGTATCCTGGTCTCCTACTCAACAAACCTGTTCTGTTCCTTGCATAGGGTTGGTGGCTCGAGCGGTAGCAGTGGCAATGAAGGTGCGGCAGGAGCGGGTGGAACATTGGGTTCAGCAGCTCCTCCCGTGCTCCAGTGGCGCCCTCTGCTGGACCCCAAGTTCCACCGGTGTCACCCGCCTGGGCGGCTGTCACGAGAGGAACAGCTCCAGTGGGAGCGGCGCCGCCTCATGGCCTGGGGCATCACGTCATTTGACTACCAGGGTGGTCGCTTCGTCTTTCCTGCTGGTGGCTCCCTCTTCTTCTGCGATGACATGCCCCTGGTACAATCATGAGGCCAACGACAGCACTTTATCCTGCTAAGAGTCTGTGGAGTGCCTTACATTAGTTTAAATTTAGAGATCATAATTTTTTTTTTTTTTTTTTGACGTAGTAGTTCAGCGGAAACCTGCTAGGTGGAGAGAATTAAAGGGAAAAATGAGACATCCACCCAATCGTAGCAATTGCTACAAAGGAAACCCTTACGGGTTCTTCAAAAGAAAAGCCTCGCAGTTGAAGAAAAATTCGTCCTGGTCCGGGACTCGAACCCGGGACCACCGCCTTTCTGGGACAGCCGCTTTACCATCTGAGCTAACCAGGCGGCTAGCAGATGGGAGGGCGAAGTCGAATTTGTCAACAACTTGAAGCAAAGGCAAGTTTTTGACGTAGTAGTTCAGTGGAAACTCGCTAGGTGGAGAGAATTAAAGGGGAAAATGAGACATCCACCCAATCGTAGCAATTGCTACGAAGGAAACCCATATGGGTTCCTCGAAAGAAAAGCCTTGCAGTTGAAGAAAAATTGGTCCTGGTCCGAGACTTGAACCCGGAACCACCGCCTTTCTGGGGCAGCCGTTCTACCATCTGAGCTAACCAGGTGGCTAGCAGATGGTAGGGCGAATCTTTCGAGGAACCCGTATGGGTTTCCTTTGTAGCAATTGCTACGATTGTGTGGATGTCTCATTTTCCCCTTTAATTCTCTCCACCTAGCGGGTTCCTGCTGAACTATTACGTCAAAAACTTGCCTTTGCTTCGAGTTGTTGACAAATTCGACTTTGCCCTCCCATCTGCTAGCCGCCTGGTTAGCTCAGATGGTAGAGCGGCTGCCCCGGAAAGGCGGTGGTCCCGGGTTCGAGTCCCAGACCAGGACGAATTTTTCTTCAACTGTGAGGCTTTTCTTTCGAGGAACCCGTATGGGTTTCCTTTATAGCAATTGCTACGATTGGGTGGATGTCTCATTTCCCCCATAATTTTTTTTATAGAATTCACTGGGAGATTTGACTGAGGCAAAATTAGAACCAAGTCTGCAGAAAACGCTGTACAAAACAGAAACATATCTGTTGAAGTGATACTCTGCACACAAGGTATCGTCTGTTTTGTCTGCATATACAGTAGACCCTCGTTGATACGATCCCGTTACGTACAATTTCCTGGCACCAACTTTTGCTATCAAGAACACTAAAAGTGACACGATTGAGTTATGCTTATTTTGTACCAGTTCATGTGTTGCCAGAAAACACAATCTTTCGTCACCAATGTTTACTACATCGCCAAACTGCGATCGTATGATACATTTTCTGGCTGCTAGATTCAATGTAAACAAGAAAATGCGCAAGGCGCGCGTGATTGAGAACATTAGCCGCTCGCTGGGGCAACTTCACTGCATTACTTGCCCGCCCATCTCGTGTGAAAACATCAGTGCGCACTCGATTTCTTATTTCGGTGCACTCACAACTATAGCAGCTAACCCTATTGCGGTAAGCATCTTCAACTTTCTGTTTCACAGTGCATGGTACCGTTGGAAATGTACTGCACGCTTTCAATAGGCGATAACCTAAATGCGCCGCCGTTTCCTGCTGCAGAGCGCGGTTCTACGACACGTTTTGCAGCTGCTACAGTGAAATCTCGGTATAACGAACTTCAGGGGATTGCGGTAAATGGTTCATTATTCTGAAAAGTCGTTATAGTGAAAGCCCCAAAATGACCCATTGTGCCCATTAACCCATCAGTTCATAAGTTGTCACCATATGAGCTATCCGCGAAGACATCGCTGTTGACTTTCGGCCAGCGCTGTTGCTATTTGCCATAGATTCCGTCCCCACGCACCACTGCAGCACCGTATAATAAGAGTGACGCGCTCACAACAGACACTGACGCTGAGAAAACTGCCGACAAAAAGGAAGCTCAATGTCGCCTCCAAAACACAATGTTTCTTGTTGTTTCTTTGCTGTGGACACCGCAACTGTCTCGCTTGTGGCTGACACCTAAACAATTAAAGTGCAAGCGTTCGTAAATGGCACCGCCCGGAAAGTACAAAGTGTGACTGTGTGGCAACCTCGCAAGTACGGAGGTTACACTTCTCCTGCGCGTGTAGCTAGTACGGCCGCAGAAAGTGTGAAAGAGGTGTGCGAAAAGAAGGGCGAAAGAAGGAAGAGACGCGACTCTGTTGCTAGGCGACACTTGTCTGGGCAAAGCATGCACTCGCAAAACCTGATGCATCGCCGTCTTAGCTAGTGTTGGAACAGTCCTGCGCGTAACAATTGCCACTTCGGGACCTTCTCAGAAAGAACGGCTTGCCTCACTGTTCAGCTCACCTACCGTTACCCTGCCTCAGAATGAAAAAGCGCGAGTCGAGGGCAAAAGCATTTTGTGGTGATGCCCGACCCGATGCGCGCCTTCTCGCCTCGCTGGTCCGGCTGCTCTACTGAGCTGCGCTATTCGGGCCTTCGGGCACACTGCGCTGCTGTAGAGCGCAAGGGCAAGGGTACTTTTGGTACTGTGCGCCTCAGCATTGTGCGAATTATACAGAGGTCGACACATGTTGACCGTGCCCGTACTCACTCACGTTTTTACTCAAGCCCACTTATACATGCCAACGCTCACTAATGTTCATGGTCACTTCCATTCGCACTCACTGGCACCAACTCACGCGTATACTCACATCCACTCCCACTCATGTATATACACAGTCAACGTCCGATTTTTCGAACTCCCTAGTGAGAACGTCTGAAAAACCGAGCAGTTCGAAAGAAATAAATGCATGCCTTTTACTGCACCCAACGACTCAAATCGCCACGGGCACATCCGAAATAGCTCTCAAGGCCTGCCTTGAGAGCACTTATTAGGCGTATCGGTGCTTGTACTGTGATAGGAGATGGCGGGTGCGCGTGTGTATAATTAAGGAATACATACCATGTCCCGTAATTGCCCCTTCCACTTATGGTATGCTTCACCACAATACTTTGCATATGCTTTACCGTCTAACATTGCTCTCTTGAGGCAAAGCTGACTTTTGGGAACCGGCAATATGGTTTGCGACGTGTTTCTGAGCTTCGAAGCCATTGCCGAGGATTACAAAGGTGGAGTCGGCGCCATTGCCAACAGCGGCGAATTGTCTCAATAAAAAAAATCCGCCTCCATTTCAACCTGTGAAAGTGGATGTACAGCGAAGCTGTTGCCGACGTTACACAAGCACCACCACCACAAGTGATGTAGGTCACACACGCGTGCATGAGTACGAAAGTGAAGCATACATCCTCATTCTGCTAGGTCCTCCGTCAAGTGTAAGTGTATGATTGAACTAAATGAATGTTTAAAAGTAAATTGCGTCAGAAAATGCTAAAGTACGAATTACACTCAAACTGCAGACATGGTAGCTTTAGATTGTTATTCGAATGTACAAGAAAACATGCACCTGTTACACGGAAACTGAAATACAAAGCCCTTTTCCAGCGGTCGTTTGAGGTCTGTCTCTAGTGGCAGCAGCCTCTGGGTGGCAGTACCATTAGCACAGCATACATCCTCATTCTTGTAGGCCCTCCGCCTAGCGCAAGTGCGTTATTGAACTAATTGAATTTCTCAAAGTAAAACTCATCATAAAATTTGTTAAGTACGACTTACACACAACCTGCAGACATGATAGTATTGGATTGAAATTCAAGTATACGAGAAAACATAATTTTGTTACAGCAAAACTCAAACACAAATCCTTCCAGCTGCCGTTTGTTTTTCGATGAGCACAGACTAAAAAATCCTGATCAACTAGAGGCTAGCAGCTTCGTTGTAAAACACGGCACCGAACAGAAAGAAGCTTGGTAGCAAACGTCGAAGTAGCTAGGCCTAGCGTTCCTGCGCTAGTGGCTACGGCTGTCAGTGGATCTGCATGCGAGAGTGCCGGTTCGAGGCGGCGACATTATCAAAATAATGGCGGTGGTGGCTTTGATTAATGCCGTTTCGTACCTGTGGTCATGGCAAAAAAGTTGATGACGTTTCACTTAGTGAACGCAGGTTACGCGCAACGTATGGACGCTGCGAACATGCACAGCGAGCACTGCAGCATCGAAGCACAAATAGAAAGGGCGCGAAGGCGGCAATTATCCACTTCCAGGCGCTTTCCTTCTCTGGCGTTTGCTTCCCTCGCGGCAACAAACATAACTTCGCCGATTACATAGACGGGGACATCTACGCTTGTGCGGAAAAGTCTGGAAAGTTGGATGGCGAAGGTTGCTTACGTCTGAAATTTCAGATGTGTTTATACATTGACTATATGGGGTATGTGGCGGTGCCGCGAAGGCGTCCAAATTATCGGTTGTCTGGAAAATCAGTTTTTGACTGTGTACATACTCACATCCATTTACACTCTTTTTCTCTCATTCACACTCTGCGAAATGGGTGGAGTGAGCATGGGTCAAAATTATGGGGTTTTACATGCCAAAACCACGATCTGATTATGAGGCACGCCGTAGTGGGGACTCCGGAAATTTAGACCACCTGGGGTTCTTTAACGTGCACCTAAATCTAAGTACAAGGGTGTTTTCGCATTGCGCCCCCATCAAATGTGGCCGCCGTGGCCGGGATTCGATCCCGCAACCTCGTGCTTAGCAGCCCAACACCATAGCCACTAAGCAACCACGGCGGGTGTGAGCATGGGTCAGAGGGCTTGTGAGGGAGTATGCCGACCTATGGAATTGCATACCTGCCAAGTTATACAATTTTCAGAGCTTGTTTATGATTGTCGCATTGACATCAATAATTAAGCATTTTTTAAATTGCATCCAGTTTATGGCAAAATTAATTGGAAAAGAATGGTACAAAACACTCCTTGACTGAGCCTAAGTTTCAGACTCCCTGTATTATTTGCGTTCCCCAGGTGAACAACACCCGCTCATTAAATCAGCATATAAAGGCAGCTCAATTTTGGGCATTGGCACATGAGTGCTTCATGAATAAACTTCATTAACATTTCTATTTGTCTGTGGTGCAAATAATTCTTTCTTTGTCTATAGGGCAGAGTGCCTGTTCAGTGTCCCTACAGAACAAACTCTCGAAATTTTCCTAGTTAACAGTCAACATCTTGAATATTAAAGCTGTACAGTAGACTACCGTTATGCGGCTCCGGTTAATTTAATCATTTGGTTAATTTGATCCTGGCCGAAGGTCTCGGCCTGCGCACATGCATTTCTGCAGGCCCAAACTTGCATTATTTCAATCCGAAAATTGGCCTTCACCGGATGATTCGAACTATACCAGTCTGCATGCACACGCTTCACTCCTATTTGTGACCCCACTAACAATCCCTGTAGTGGCAGTGGCCGTCTCGGTGGAGCTTAGGAAACAGTGAATGTTTTTGAACACACGTCATCTCCCGTCGAAAATGCCTATTTTAGGCCTAATGTAGGAAGATTTTCAAGCAATAATCGTATATAACAATGTCTAATTATGGTATTTATGAGATTCTAACACGCCTTTTTTTTTAGAGCGTAGCTCTTAGGCGCTCGTTTCAGTGTCGGGTGTCGGCATGCCTCGTGACCGAGTGAACGAGCACAGTGAAGAATGAAAGAGCAAACACGAAGTGCAGCGGAGGATGAAAGACGGGGATAGTGAAGAGAGTGCGAGGAGGAAAGTGGAGGAGGAGGGTATGGCAAAAACGTGAGAAGAAAAGCATAGTGGCCGTGCAAGACTGGCTCTGCGGTGACGATGGCTACAAGATGGCGCTATAGTAGCGCGCGTTGTCTGTTTATTGATGATGCCAACGATACCATATATGGAAACAAAGTGCTGCATGAGTGGGGGTCTGTCTGTGGTGGCTGCTGTGAATCGCACCCAGGCGTCACCCACGTGCTGTCTTTTGCGATCTCACGATTAGCGAAGAAGTCGCGCCGCACTTCACTCCGGTTGCAACGTGCCGCATGAGACAGATTGACCAGACTAGCCAATATATCGCAAAATGAAAGCACGTATAGACCTGCGCTCAAATTTCACATTCAGGAGTATCTTAATCGTCGGTGAATTTTTTTCACCAAATGTTTGTATTTTTGGCTTTCTTTAACCATGGTATTTTTTAACTTTTAAGGTTGGCAGGTCTGCAATTAGCATGTGTTTGACGATGTGGAATAATGAATACATTAACCGTGACTGAGCAGTGAGTCTAAATGATTGGATTGTGAAAAGCTTTCATGGTGTTGAAGAAAATGAAGTTCTACTGTGCATTTTCTAGTTGCATCTGAATGTGACTGTTCAAAGAAATGATGGTCATCATCTCATGGCCTATGATGTTTTGGATGCAGGGGGGTCCTCACTTCCCGGTGGAGCTCCGCACGTCGTTGAGCTGTGCACGCCTCAATGCACAGCTTTGTCCATTCAACGGTGATGTCGTGGCCTTTGTGGCGGCAGGTGACCTGTGGGTCACTCACCTGGGCTCAGGTGCCGAGGCACGGCTCACGCACACTCGCTCAGGTGTGTTTCTCTTTATACCTGCCATGGTAGCTGCAGCATTCTGATGCCGGGCACGAAGTCTGCAGTTTGATTTTGAGCTTTGCATTAAGATGGGAGCAGAATGCAATAACACTCATCTACCTTGCTGAATGTGCACATTAAAGAACTGCAAATGGTGAAAATGAATCTGAAGCCATCCACTATGGCATTTCTCATAGACCCTGTGTTGCTTTGGGATATTTAAATCAATCATTCAATCGATCAGTCAGCCAGTCTTCTTTCTTCTGCACTTTATTGGTGCTGGGAACCTCCAGATTTAACAGCTTCACAAAGTGAAAGTTGCAAATCCCTCTTCTAAACCCACACACTGTGATGTTGGATGTTGATGGCATGTCAGAAGTTAAATCCAAGGTCAGGAAAATGTGATTTCTCCTTGTGGATTGTTCACTTGTCATTAAAGGAGTGTGTGTGTAAATGCTCTTGGATAAATGTTTGCTATGTAAGTTCCATCTCCTGCTGCATTTGTTTTGTTGCAGCTGTTGCTTTTTACATCTATGTCACATGAATGGTCTGTTTAATATGCTCTTGTATTACGAATGCTAATGCTGCTTTTGTACTGGGGTCACATGTGGTTGGTCACCAGTTGCCTTAACCCTTTGCGGTCCGAAACGTTTACCCACTTTCCGGCTGTACCGGTCCGAAACTATTTTGCCAGTTTATAGCGCCGCGATGAAAACCACAAACTGTGGACGAAAAACTCATAGGATATTTATTTTTTCTTTTGCATTCTGCAGGCAATTCCTCTACCGATATTTGAGCAGCGTGTGATACCATTCGAAGCATTTTTCTGGGTGCAGGCCAGGGTTGTTACTGCAGGTTTTGCAGAAAAACACAGTTTCCCTCCTGCCTCCGTTTGTTTTTCGATCGCTACAAACAGCACAGTCTTTGCTATTTCAGCCTGGGAGCTTGTAGATGAAATGGCTCCTCCCATCTAGCCTTTCCTCGCACTCCTTCCGCGCAGACGGGCCCCGATTTTTGGCTCTAGCCCTCACATCATCCACCAGCTGTTGGAAGAGGTTGCGGCGGTACTGCAGGTGTCGCTGTTCTTTCTCAGCATGATTCTGCAGCTGTGTGCGCCTCAAAATAAAGCTATTGATAATGGAAACCTCTAGAAGCTTTCACCAAATGCGCCACCGTAAAACGCACGCGATGAAAAAGTGGTCATGCTTCTCAGCGAACCGCGCGAACATGCTGTTCCGCGTGCAAGTGAGAACGCTCTGGTATCCAGAAGCCTTGCTGAACATTGTGCTGCAGCCTAGTGCAAAGAGAAGTAAACTTTAACAAATAAAGTTTACTTATCCTTCAAGAGATGGCGCATCGTGTATAGAAAGAATGCGCATGAATCGCAGTGAGAAAAACCACGAAATTTAACCCCTGAATCCCCTTGTCGGGCGGTGGCCGACAGCGGACCGCTACAGGCCGTGTAGTGTTGTCGAGCCCTGCCCGACAATGGACCGCAAAGGGTTAATTCGCCAATTCACTCATATCCCCCAACACACTGCCTTACAATGTCTGAATAAAGATTTCAAAGTTAGTTTGTAGCATTGCATTACCGGGACCTGTCTTATGTAAAGCATTTAAGTAGCACAGGAGGTTTTTGTAGGAGCCGTGTATAAGTGACCATGATTTCATATTTTGGCAATTTCACCATTGTCACGGTGCATCAAATGCACAATCTGGGAATGATGGAATGGGGCACTAATAAAGATTTTGGGCAAACTCTTGCGTCTCTATCAGAAAATTTGATGTCAGAACGGTCTTGAGGCTTTGTTTTCTCCAACCTGTGCCAACACATCTATTGTAGTGTCCTAATTACTTAATATGACGTGCATAGAGATGCAGCACTCCAGAAAAAAAGATTTTGGTGTTTCAGCAAATGTTCTTGTGGTTTTAATGTTGCAAATTGCTTTAGTGCAGCCATGGTCATAGTTTGCTAGCATTTCTAGCCTAACTGCATTGACACCTATACTTACCAGTTATAGTGTGGTACCACTTATACAGTCGAAACCATTTATAGCAATATTCAAGGGCCACGAAAATTCCATTTTTATAACCGATGACTGCTATAACCGGGCTGCGTGAAAAAAAGCAACATAGGGGGATGGCAGAGCTGTTGTGAGAAAACTAGAATGGCGGGGTGGCCAGTGCCCCTCCCCACCACCTTCCTCCATCCGGCTGCTGATTGTGTTGACTTGTCGAACCGTTTAACTCTTCTTCCACCACTCTCTGATGGCGTGTAACAAGTCGCAGCTGTCGGCGTTCAAGAATGGCATTGCTATAAGAACTGCAAAGAGGAGTCACAGGCGGCAAGTGACATGTGAGCTCCGCCGAGGCATCCTTTGGTGGCCCCAAAAGGGGCCTTTTAAAGAATGTGAGAAGGTTGCCTGTGGGAGCCTCTCAGCTCAGCTTGAGAAATCCAGAAGAAATGCTGGGGCAAGATCGCCACAAGCATCTTGCCGTGTACTTCTCACTTGTTTGCGAAAGAAAACCCCATGTCCGGCAGCCTTGTTTGCTTTACATGAAGATTGCTGATATCCTCCTCCAAGGCATCCAAGGTGCTCCACATAGTCACATAGTGCAGAGGAAGGTCCCTTGCGAAAATGAAGCCCCGGAGGGACTGAATCATTTGCGGTGCCTCCAGCAAGGACAACGTTGCGGCAGCCTGCCCTACCGCGTCATTGCTGCTGTCGTCGCTGTCACTGCCGCCGTCACTATCCAATGCAAGCATGTTCGCGATGATCGCCTCATCGGTTAGAAGTTCTGATGTTCCTAATGCGTCATCTCTTTGTAGAAACTTTGAGTCCTGAAGCATGCTCGTCGACTGCAGACCAAAGTTCAGGCATCACTTCGTCAGTGGGAGCTCCGCAGGCTTTGTATAAATCACTGCTGCCTCAGCCAAAGGATGCTTTCCTAAAGCAGTTCCGCACCATAGAAGCGTGTACTTCGGATCATGTGTCAAAGATAAACTGCACGGCTATCAATAGATTGATGTCTGGTTGCTCCTTCAAGTCTGGTTGCTCCTTGCTTGTCCGTGTGGCCATTTCCATCAGGAAGAGTAAGTAGTTCAGGATGTGGTGACGATAAGTGACCTGAAAAGTGGCGATCACACCGGTGTCTATGGGCTGCACACCTGCCATCGTGATCGGCGGCAGGAAAAAAATGTTCCACGCTTGAGAGCTTAGGCATGAGAGCTTAGGCTTGAGAGCTTAGGCATTTAGCAGTGCCCACTGCTAAATGCAGTGGGCACTGCATTTATCTAGGATGAGCGCCACCTTCCTCTTAGATCGCTCAATACCTTGATTGAACTCCAAGAGTCAGTCACAAAAAAGTTATCACGTCATCCATGCCTTACGGTTGTGACGGTAGCGTACCAGTATCCTGGCAGCACCACGGAAACAGTGGGGATTTTTTGATTTCCCAATGACAAATGCGGGGCACTTGTCGCTCCTTTGAGTGCATGTGTCTTGAACAGCCACATCTGAACAGTCCTGTTTCGTTGCCATTATATACGTTGGTGTCAACGTAGTTGAGGATGCAGAGCGTTTCGTCCACCCACTTCTGCTTCACCTCCACGTCAAGCAAAGTTGCCTCGCCGGTGACGGCTTCGTAAATAAAGCCGTGCCTCCCTTTCAAGCATTGTACCCAGCCGCCACCTGGCTTGAAGTCCACATTGTTGATGAGTAGGGCAAACTGCTTCGCCTTTGTGGCTAGAATTGGTTCGGTGATGGGCAAGTTCATGGCACGGGCACCAAGAAAGCACTCGTAGAGGGCCTCTTCCACCTCCTTATAGGCACCTTGTCAAATGCGTTGTTCCTGTTGTCTACTGAACAGTTTTCTTTGTTGAACTACTCTGCCGAGCGGATGATTGTCGACACTGTCGGTTGCGATAGCGTGTACTTCCTCAAGTCACACTTTTTTACTGTCTTCGTAGTCCTTCATGATACTGCACTTCGTTTCCAAATCTATAGTAGTGCACTTTCTTTTCACCGGCAATGTTGTGCATTGCCGATGATCAGCATGCGGATCAGCCTTCTTCCGTTTTGGCAGTGAGTCAAACGAGGCAGAGAAACCATGAGGCCAGGAAGAACTTCAATGCAAACAGCAAAGATGAGCACGAGTGACTTAATCCATGGGTAGAACTGCGCACAATGAGGGGCCAGCAAGCGAGGGAGCAGCACTGTCCATTCATTTTTTGGAGGGTGGCGCTGCATAGTGCTATGGGTGCAGCCCATTCGTGTTCGGAGGGGTGGAAGGGCGGCGGAAGAGAGGCGTGCGAGGCTGGCGATGCGGAAAAGTCTGGAAAACAGCTTCTATTGTATGAGTGCGCGGCGGCCTTTGGGGCGGCGGGCGATGGTGCAGCGGTTCGAATTTCTCTTTTTATTTTTTATTTTCAAGGATTTCGCATTCAGTTACCTTTCAGCACAGACACCCAGCAACCAGACTTCATTGTTAAGCCGATAATGTGACATGGGACATTGTAGTAGGCGGGTTATTTCACCATAGAAAATGTACAAAAGTTGATGCTGCAGCAGCTTCTCATTGTAATAACTAATATATTGTGAAAACTGGTATCGTTATAAGTGGGTTCAACTGTATTCTGGCACCGCAAGAAGCATCACCATGGAGGAAACCCTATAGACTCGAGCAGTACACTTTATGTATGTGCTGTTCTATAAACTTAAACTTCGGAACAATAAATTGTGCTTGCTTTCTCACATTGCATTTATTTTTTTAAGGGCTATGCCAAATAAATTTTGTTGTCTTCATCCTTGCAGCACATTTTGCAGACATGTCGGGGAGTGTTTTGCATGATATTTGCTTGGGGTGCGACGGTATGCTGTCTGGTGGAACAAGTTCGAGTTGCAGTCAGCTGTTGCTGCTTTTACACTTACTCGTGTTGTCCTATCTCCCACCTCTGCAGAAGGTGCAACTGTGTCAGAGAGTCCAGTCAGTGTGGGCGTACCATCCTACGTCACCCAGGAGGAGTTCAACCGGTACGTCGGCTTCTGGTGGTGTCCCATGATTGGTAAGTGCACATCATTCCTCACCACTTTGTCATGCTTTATGGTCGATGGCATGGAAACTTAAGTCTGCAAATGTGTCTTCAGATGTCTTCACTCAAGCTGGCATGTTGCAATTTAAGAGGTAGCAAATTCAATATTTATTAGAAAAAACTAAGCAGATTTAAGTTTATTCAATGCAGTGTTGGGACTCTAAATGACACTCAGCTTGTTTGAGTTGGTGAAATAGCAACAGTAGCGAATGAGACATACACAGCCTTGACGCCTGTAGCTGTACGCAAGGAAAGTACGGCACATATCTAAATTAAGGCTTCATACCCCTTGTGTCAAAGTGGCACATTAATTCTGAGGAATTGGCCAACAGTGGGCATATACAGTGGAATCTCGATGATACGATCATGGCTAATACGAATTTCCGGATGATACAAATTTTTCTGTGGTCTCGGCCGAGCCCCATTACTTTGCAACGTGCTAGAGAACAGTTGTTACGAATCGATTTTCGACCTACGTCGGTTGATACGAATAAACGCCGCCCCACCGACGGCCGCGAAAGAGAACAGCGCGCAGTCACGCGCTTTCTCCCTTTCTCTTTTGGTGCGAAGGCGCGGACGCGGCGCCGGATAGTGCGGAGGCCGCGACTGGGTGCGAAGAGTTTGAAGTGGTGGGGCTTTTGTTGCTTTTGTGCTTTTCCTTTTGTGCTTTTCCGCCGCAGCGAACGAAGGTTCGTGCGGTCTATCACTTCAACGGAAACTGAGCGGCGTAAGCACAGCGCATACAATGGTAAGCGTCATGTGGAGATCGCGTTCGAGATACGGTGTGCGCGACAACGCCGACAGCCGGCACAGGCGCAAAGTACAAGAACGCATTTGTTGGCAGAGTAGAAGCCGCCCCCCCCCCCCCCCCTCCCTCCCTCCTTCTCTCCCGTGCTGCCTTCCCTGCTTTGCTCCTTTCGCGGGGGAGATTGCGTCGCCCGGTTGCAAGATAAGCATTTGGTGCTGCAGCACAGCGTCGCCCCTCCTCCCTCCCTCCCACGGCCTCTCACGCGACGGTCGCGTTTGCTTTCCGCCGTGAGTTCGCTCTCCTTGATAGCGCGCCGCTTTCACTCGCGCATACGGCGCGCGGCGACGATTTTATCGCCCTTGGACTCATGCTCCACGTCTCATGCTCCTCCTCCGCATCGCCCTCGTTGATCTCCTCTCCCATCGGTGGGCACACCTCGTTGAGACGCGTGCTCGCTACCGCCCTTATTGGCGAGATTTTCCCGCGGAAGCCGCATTATAACTGGTATTTCGTCTCACACAGCTGCACTGTAAGCGGTATGTGTATACATGGAGTTCTATGGGAGGGTAAACAGGAGTCAGAAAAGGCTGCGTTGTAGCCAGTTCTGCACTATTAAATGGTTACATTATAAGAGGTCTATACTGTAAATGCTTTTTATGTACGTGAGCCTGAGTGAGTTCACCTCTGACTCTTCAATTTAGCTAGTTTTAATTGTGTTTCGATGATACGAATTTCGGCTAATACGAATATTTTTCGTGACCCCGTGAGATTCGTATCATCAAGATTCCACTGTAATGAAATTTTAATACAGTTGACATCTGATTTTTTGGACTTCCGAGGGGCTGCGAAAGTGTCCGAAAAATCGTCCAGTTCGAAAAAATTCATGCATGCCTTTTACTGCCCCCAAGTGCTCAAGTTGCCACAGGCACGTCCGAAATACAGTTAAACCTGCTTATAACGAACCTCCATATAACGAATTCCTAGATATAACAAAGTTTTTCTATTCCCTGCCGTTACTCCATAAAAGCACATGTATTTGAGACCTCTACGTAATGAAGTGGCAGTGGGAGACCCCCTCGAAATAATGAATTTTCCCCGCCAACAACCTAGAGATTTCGCCCCAAATTTTGTTAATTTTGCGCGAGCAGCAACTGGAAGCACCTTCTCCGCCGCGACGGAATGCGAAGTGGCAGCGGCGCGCTTCACTAACCTGACACTAGGTGACACTATACGACGCTACAACACCATTGTGTCGCTCGCCCTTCGTCTCTTACGCCTCGCGCTTGTGCGAAACAACACGCGTCCACGCATCCAGTACCTGGTGTGACATTCCAAGGATGAGTGCATTCGACGAAAATGGAAAACTGGTGCACGTTACAATTGAGGGCACGTTAGAATCGAGTAAATACGGTAAGCGTTTCTTTTTCGAATTTTCGTGCCGAACCTGCATATAACGAAATGTTCTTTATAACGAAGTTTTTTGGGGAATTTGTCAATTTCGTTATATCCAGGTTTAACTGTAGCTCTGAAGGCCTGCCAGTGCACTTATTAGGCATATCGGGGCTCGTACTGTGATAGGAGAAGGTGGGTGCATGGGTGTATAATCAAGGGAAAGTGACAATTACCCCCTTCCCACTTTTGGTATGCTTCGCTGCAATACATTGCATATGCTTCACCGTGTAACACTGCTGTATTGAGGCGAAGCTGACTTCCGGGAATCGGCATTATGCAACGGTGCCGTGTTTTCCGAGCTTCGAAGCCATTGGCGAGGATTTTTGAATCGGTGTTCGAATCGAATAGTCGCTATTCGTAAATGCAAATATATTTCGAATACTGTTCCAATATTTCCAAATGTCAACTACAGCCAAATGAACATAAAGTTGGTGAAAAAGTACGGTAAATTTTTACCCACGTGGGCATAGTAAAGCATACCTGCCAAGTCTCCTGGATTAGCTGGGAGACTCCCGAATTTGGACCATTTCTTCCGATTGTACGGTTGACAGGAAAATCTCCCGGAAATTGCAGTTGTGTCCGTTTCTATCCGCATCCAGCCCTTTGTCAGGCCATATTGGCAAAAAGAACCCAACCCAATCCAATCCAGTTTTGGAAGTTCATCGCGCAAAACATTGTTAAGAAAGTAGTAGGGAAACCCTATACATGCGCTATTTCGTTAACCGCCGACCCGCTTACGCTGACGGGGTTTTCGGGTGCCCTAGTGCCTTCAGCCTCATTAAGCTAGCGAGCGAATGCCGCGTTCCGCAACTAGCAACACTAGACTCCATCGTTCTCCTGCGTCAGCCGCTCCAGCATTGCGTAGGCCTACGGTCAGTCATGTCCTTAAAAGCAAGGAGCGCTAGCGCAAAAAGTTCATCAAGTTTTTTTAATGTAGTGCTCAGCCGAAGTGACGTTGGGTATTTTGTTGATAACACAGAGCAATGCAGAGTGCGAGTGGCAATTTAACATGGGGAAAAATACGAGGACGCAGTGTCGCTCATTCATGTGTCGCTCATCTAAGACACTGGGAAACGTCATCCTCGCAAAATGTGAAAGCAATGAAATTTGTTACAGTGAAACATAATCTGAAGAATTTTTGAACACCTGCCGTGGTTGCTTCGTGGCTTTGGAATTGCGCTGCTAAGCACGAGTTCGTGGGATCAAATCTCGGCCGCGGCGGCCGCATTTCGTTGGCGGCGAAATGCAAAAACGCCCGTGTGCCATCGCTTGGATGCACGTTAAAGAACCCCAGGTGGTCGAAATAAACTAGTTCCCCACTATGGCGTGCCTCATAATCAGATGGTGGTTGTGGGACGTAAGACCCGAGAATTTAATTAAATTTTAAAGAATTTTTGAATACAGAATTAGCAACAACGAAATGCTTGCAAAAGACTTTGATGTTGATGTGATCATTTGTATATCTGCAAATAAAATTGTAATGAAGTTCTCCTGTCAGTACTTGAAAATGTAGTCGGGGGGCCGGGGGGTTGTCTAACCGACTAACCCGCTCGAACCCCGTCGGTCGGAAGATATCTCGGATTTAGCTTCTTCGAACTTGGCAGGTATGGTAAAGACATAAAGCTTGAGAACTTGCGTAGTGGAGCAGGCTACATCACTTAGGTAGCCACACTTTACGGGCTGTACAGTGATCATTCACACTCTCTGAAGAGCCCTGTGCATGTGAAAAAACAACTTTTTTTGTTCATAATGCTCCATTTGTGCTTTTAATAAACAACTCTTCATAACGTACTATAACAGCCTCCGCTGTCAGTATGTAGTGGAACCCCGATTATACGACTTTCAGGGGACCAAGCAAAACCGTCGTATAATCGAAAAACTAAGAATATAGGCAGTGACGCTCAGTCTTGCCCAAAAAATGGATACAGACCACCTGAATAAGCCCGCGGCACGAACTCGCATTGCTCCAAGGAAGGTCGATTTAAATATTTAAACAATTACCGTGTTTATTGATTGTAACGCACATATTTTTCATGATTTTCGTTGCTTGAACCCAAACCTCGCATTATATTCGAATAAAGACAGAAGTGTCCATTTTAAAACTAATGCTCTAAATCCCGAGATTTTTGGCGCTACGTTGGCAACCTGTAACTTTACGTCTCGATCCAGTCCATAGACAAGTCGACTGAAGTCGGAACTTGTTTTTCATTGGTATCGACGCTGTTGTCGCTGTGCTTGTGACTGGTTATGATGCTGCAATATCATATACCGTATTTACTCGAATCTAGGCCGACTCCGATTCTAAGCCGGCCCCCCAAAAGTTCGAAGTCTGAAAAAAAAAAAAAAAAAACTTACCTCGAATGTAGGCCGAACGAAAAAGCGAGGACAGCATTCGCAAAATGAAACACCATTTATTAATTTTGAACATGCCGAGCTCATTCTATGTCACCATCGCTGCTAGCCTCGTCGCTATCTTCCCTACTGCTGACATCTTCAAACCGTGCGCTATATTCAGTACCATCCAGCGCATTAGAGATGCTGCATTTTTGGAAGGAGCGCACGTTGCGGCGCACGCAAAAACCATCTTCCGTGGCCCCCTCCAACGACAGACCGATGCCGAAGTTCCGCCCGGTTTGAACGTTTGACGATGCCTCTACGGCTAGCACAACTACCGCATTTACTCGATTCTCACGCTTCCTCGATTGTAACGCGCACCCGTTTTCCGCGAGGAAAAATTTGGAAAAATAGATTTCCTCCCGATGCACTGATCTTGCGATGAATAAAAAAAGTCGCAGTTTCGCCCGAAAGGCGATGCATCGAATGCGGTAGCAAATTAGTAGACCGCTATTAACAAGCACGGTGTCACGCGCGCTCAAGCAAACATGAACACACCTCGCTCGTTGACCGCGGAAACGAACTGTCAAAACGCTGGAGACGAAGCGCGCCTTCGTGCTAGCGTGCCTCTCGCTTCAACGCGGCGAAAACACGGCGCGCGGCGGACTTTACCAGTCGCAGATTGCTTTCAAGATAGGGCCAAGCCTGATTGTATCGCCGGAGTGAATCGTCGCAGATTACGTCCTGCTTCGGTCCACTGAAACCGTTCCGCATTGCTTTGCTGGCGAAAATCCTCTCCTTCTGTTTGCGCCAGTCCCGCTCGCAAGTTTCGGATTCTCCGAACGCCCGTGATGCGGCCCGATTTCCGTCCGTCTCCGCACAGATGATCACTTTCCTTTTAAATGCGGCATCATGATGAACTCGGTACTTCATGCTGATAGATAGAGCAGACGCTGAGAACGTGAAGACAGACGGTAGACTATTGCCTAAGCACGTGTACTGCAGCACACGGAGGAAGCTTCCGCATGCTACGGTAGCTAGGCACGACGTGCGTGCGAGGCGGCCATTTTGAAATGCCGGCGCAGATTTAGGGTCGTGTTGAAAGTGCGCATTAGATTCGAGTAAATACATTATTCGTTTAGAAAGCGGCACTATAGTGGCATCGCCCATTTGGTGCCATTACGATAACGCCACACCGCGCGCCGATGCTGCACCATACCGATACTACCGATACGACGCAGGTCAAAATGGCGACGTCGCTCGTGTACTTCAGCTGGCTACTGGCGCGGCTAGTAGCGGCTGCGATACTGACTTTTCTAGATGGCGCTAACTATGCACCATATTTATCAGTTTCAGTTAAAAACTGGCGCGTTTTTTAAAATCCTCGAATCTAAGCCGACCCTAGAGTTTCGTGTGTGATTATTTGAAAAAAACTATCGGCCTAGATTCGAATAAATACGGTAGCCTTTTGCAAAGGTTCGACTTCGTTCCTTCGGCATGACGGCCGCTTCGAAAGACGAGCAATTTTGTTGGCCGAGGATCTGGGAAAGTCCGCCGCGGCTCGGTGTCTCAATGTCGATGATTTGCGGATGGCGAGACTAGTGGCAGGCCCTCTTTAAAAGTGAGGCCAGTAGTAAAGGCTCTGTGGAACTTGAAGTGGCCTGGTACTGACCCCGAATGAAATGTTTTTGCGCTCATTTTAGAAGTACTTAAATCTCAAACAAGCTTGACGTCACGGAAGATGACTTGATTCTCGGGCAATCACTAGTTTTGCTTTTGCGAGACTCTGCTCGTCCCGGCACCGAACCCCTGGAAATGTATGGCCGACAGCGCTCTTGGTGCTGATAGCTTGCTTAGAACAGCGCCAGAAACACTTGGTGGGGACCCTTTCAGTGCCGAGTCACGTGAAATTTTGCGAAAGTGAAACTATCTACGAAAGTGATCGCCTTAGAATACCGACCAAGGAAAGCTCCGTCTCCTCTTAAGACGACGATCATGATTGAAGAGAACTAGTTTCCGAATTGCAATTCTTTGAATAAAGGTACCATTTCTTTTTCTGTTCATCTAGCGTTACAATCGCGGTCATGTTACGTTCGGTTAAATACGGTATGGCGCACCCATTATCAGCCAGCTGCGGTGTGCTCAAGCGCCAGCCTGTGTCTGCTTAGGGCTTTCTCTCTCTTTTTTTTTTCTCCTTGAATGGTACCGAGAGAGGCGTCGACGACACGGGCGAGGCGTAAAATTGCATCGTTTACGTAGTAGAGTTTACAAAAAACATGCTGTGATCCTGGATGCCCACTTCGAATTGAATTTGGCGTTGCTTTTGTAGAATTCACTTCGTTCGTAGCAAACGACTACGTAAACAGCTTTCACTTAGTCTCAGGCCGCTTAGACAACAATGTATTTCAGATAACCTTGTGGAGTTTTCAAGATCACTTCTCGTTTTGAACGAGTCGAAGCCTAATGAGAGAAACTTTCGAAATGTCAGCGCCTCCTATCGGTGAAGTCGGGAGATAGGCACGACGATGGCATATGGCCTCTGAGATCAGAAGATCTCGCAGGCCAACTGAAACTGTAATGAACATGCGCTGCTTAGCGTACACTATACTACTGCGTATAGCTTATACTATAGTTGCATACGCTATACTATAACTGTCTGATACATTATTTCTACGGGCGTTTTGCCGGGAGCAAACCAATCCGATGTAAAATGTGTGTCGTTGCATGACTAGGGGACGTATATTTGAGGTTCCACTGTAAATGTAATCACAGAAATTCGCTTCATCATCATCATCGTCAGCCTATATTTATGTCCACTGCAGGACAAAGGCCTTTCACTGTGATCTCCAATTACCCCTGTCTTGCGCTAGTGGATTTGAACTTGTGCTTGCAAATTTCCTAACTTCATCACCCCACCTAGTTTTCTGCCGTCCTCGACTGCACTTCCCTTCTCTTGGCTTCCATTCTGTAACCTTAATGGCCCACCGGTTATCCATCCTACGCATGGCCTGCCCAGCTCCATTTTTTTCTCTTAATGTCAATTAGAATATCGGCTATCTGCGTTTGCTCTCTGATCCACGCCGCTCTCTTCCCGTCTCAATCTTAGGCCTAACATTTTTCGTTCCATCGCTCTTTGTGCGGTCCTTAACTTCTTCTCTAGCTTCTTTGTTAACCTCCACTGTTTCTGCCCCATATGTTAGCACCGGTAGAATGCAGTGATTGTACACTGTTCTTTTCAATGACAGCGGTAAGCTCCCAGTCAGGATTTGGTAATGGCTACCGTATGCACTCCAACCCAATTTTATTCTTCTGTAAATTTCCTTCTCATGATCAGTGTCCCCTGTGAGTAATTGACCTAGATAAACATACTCCTTTACGGACTCTAGAGGCTGACTGACGATCCTCAATTCTTGTTTCCTTGCGAGGCTATCGAACATTATCTTTGTCTTCTGCATATTAACCTTCAAGCCCACTGTTACACTTACTCGGTTAAGGCATTACCTTTGTCTTCTGCATATTAATCTTCAAGCCCACTGTTACACTTACTCGGTTAAGGCATTACCTTTGTCTTCTGCTTATTAATCTTCAAGCCCACTGTTACACTTACACTGGTTAAGGTCCTCAATCATTTCTTGTAATTCATCCCCATTGTTGCTGAATAGGACAATGTCATCAACAAACTGAAGGTTGCAGAGATATTTGCCATTGATCCTCACTCCTAGGCCTTCCCAGTCTAAGAGCTTGAATACTTCTTTTAAGCATGCAATGGATAGCATAGGAGAGATTGTGTCTCCTTGCCTGATCCCTTTCTTGATAGGTAACTTTCTACTTTTCTTGTGGAGAACCAATTTACCTGTGGAATAGTGATTTTTGAGACCGAATCGAATAGCGACAGAAGCGAATCGAATATCGATTACTTTTCGAATAGTTTTTGAGTAATGAATAACCGTTATCACAATTAATATGAAATGATGATCACATCCCATTATTCTCAAAGTAAGCAAATTTCACGCATACGGTGAAATCAATGGAAGTCTACCGTAACACAGATACTGCTTCAGACGATGTCGCATCAGAAGAGCTGTTAGTTCTTGAGTATGGCTGTTCTAACTGCACGACCACCATCTGGGCACTTGCAGAGGTAAAATTATTACCCAGATTTTTACTCAACATCAATCGAAATATTCAGTTATTAGTACATGTTATCAGATAGTACAGCAGGAAGCCCGAAGGTGCAAAAATACATGCAGGACTGCTCCTGTTGCCGCATGGGCAGCACAGTGCAATGGAGTTGCCAGAGTGGCATACTCTGCTTGTTATGTGGCTGATTTTTTAACCCTTTGAGGGTCGAATTTTTTTTGCCAAATGTGACCCCCCAGGGTCGATTTTTTTTTATTGCTGATTTAAATTCTTCGAAAGAACCTATTTCTAAAAAAAATGGTCGTAATATTTTTAGGGTGACTGTAAAGTCACGAAAAAATTGTTTGTGTTGTAAAATACATGATGTTTATTCATGGATAAGAAGATAAGCGCACTGAAAAATGGCTGTGTGCACGTCCTGAAACTGAAACAAGTGAAAAACCTTGATCTTATCACCAACAAGGTGCGATAGAGGTTTTGAGGTCTCCAAAAAAAGAAATGCAAAAATGGCAGCATTGTTTGTGTATATACGCGCCCAGGAACAGTGGTAATCGTGCCTCGGTGAGCGATAAACGATTGAGTAACAAGCAGTAACCCTTTGAGAGATCTGAAACCAGATAGCCATCAGTTTAGCACGTGCAAAAAGTGGGATCCGCCGCAGGAGAAAACCGAAACTTGCCACCGCTGCGCGCACCCGAATGTGTGAGCGATAGCCGACGCACCGTTGCCATAAAATAAAAAAAAGCCGGAGAGGCATCGGCGCAAGTAAAGAATTCCACGTGTTCCCATCGAGTGGCAGTACATGCGAAGTGAATGAAATGATGGAAAGGAGGGGCGCTTTTTAAATGTACAAGCGATGACGTACATGTACGTCATTGACCATTTTGAAGGTGTTCGTGGAGAACGTACATGTACGTCATTGACTCTGATAGGGTCAATGGTCTCCGACTCTATTGCACAACATGCAGATGCAGTGGGAACGTACCGCATCCTGTACGAGGTGGTGGATGAGAGCGACGTGGAGGTGCTTCAGCTGCCTTCGTTTGGCGAGGATGGCATGGCTGGCACAGAGGAACACCGCTTCCCCCGTGCAGGTTCCCCAAATGCCCGCTCCTCCCTTGCCCTGGCACAATTCTCACTCTCCCACACTGGACAGGTATTTATTGCAGTTCTCACTCTCCCACACTATATGGGTATTTATTGGGAGCCCCAAACGGACTGGAGAAATACGTTCCATATATCAGGAACTTTTTTTGTGCATGTAGAAAGTTGCAGAAGAGCACTCAGTATGTTATACAACTTTTTATATACTGTTTCTCAGAAATTTTGGTAAGCGTGAAGAAGTAAATGTAGCAACAAGGTCTTCCATAAAAAAAAAAAAAAGAATGAAAGACTAAGGGTTTTGAATACCCTTCTCAAGATGTGCAAACTGTTAATTTGAAAAAGTATCCCAAAGAGGTTTTTTTAATTGCCATGCAGAGCTATTGTTCTGCTCTTCAGAATCCAGTGTTTGGTGTGAAGTACGGTTCAGATCACATATGTTACCAGCTATAGTGCAGGACTGCATGTAATGCAGTCTCTGTTTACCCTCCAATAGAACTCCCTGTATACGATACTGGTTATAGTGCAGTCATGCAAGATAAAATACTGGTTATAATGCGGCTGCTGAAGACAAACGAGGCAATGAGTGTGCTCTGCGACGTGCGCTGATGGAGGGGAGAGCAACGAGGGCATTGTGGAGGAGGAGGGGTGAAGTGAACGAACAAGAAACAGAAAAAGAAAGCTGGGGCAGCGCGCTATATGTCACATGTCATACATTCTGTGGATGCATGAGGATTGCCAAGGCCACGGAGAATTTTCTGCTCCGACCACTTGTCAGTGGCATGTACTCTGCAGCGAATGCGTGTGCATTACCACTCTTCTGCTTATCAGTCAGTGTGCAGAAAGCAAATATATAATCGTTGAATAATTTTTCGGACACAGGCGAGGTCACAAAAATGTCTGAATAACCGGGCAGACCAGAAAAACAACAGCAAGCACCACCATGAAGACACAATTCACAGAATTTTCTCTGTGGCAGGGGTATTGATCTTTACTGAAATACAGTAAAACCTCTGTGATACGAATCTCAAGGAGTAGCGTATAATATTTGTATCACCTGAAATTCGTGTCGCCAAAAAACTGAAAAACATCCAGAAACAGCCAGTAACACATTTTCACAAATTTATTTATGCTGGAAGTCCCAGATGTCCTTCTGGATTTTCTTCTTTGCCAGGTCGACTAGCAGTGAATTCTGGAAGGTGAAGGACTGTGTAGATGTGTTTTCTCGAACACTCTCAGATGCCACGGCACGCCTCAGAATGTCGAGGGTGTGCCGTGGTATCTGCATTGTTTTGGCCGTTGACGGTTGCTGCTCACTGGCACTGTAGAGGTCGTCGTCATCGTCGTCACTGCTCGAATTTTAGGTTGTGATTTTAGTTTGTGGGCACCGCACCGGTGCCGTGCCCGGTGCCGGGAGAAGGAGAGGTCCAGTAGGATCAGAAAATGGTTTTACATGGGGTATTTTACAAGAAGGGCTCCATGATATTGGAGCCGTCTACATGCTAACATCTTTGCATGCTCTAGCGTTTACATCTACGAGCGTCCCACAACACTCAAGTCCCTCTTTTTATCCCTTTCGTTTCCCTCTTTCACTCAAAGAGAGAATGCACTTTAGTTCTTGGCCAATGACCATCTTCGACCAGTTCGCCATATCCCGCCCATGATGTGTCCCCGTCTCGCTGGGCTCCGCCTCCAATGTTGCCTGCACCCCCGCACACAAGGCAACGAGTGACACCTTGGGAACCAAATGTTGACGTGTTTCCCATGGGAATGCTCGACGCTGGCCCCTTGCAAGAATCAGTCGCCTCCCCGTGACAAATAAAGTTTATTCCTATCCTATCTTCCGTGACGGTCATTTTGTGGCAGCCACCGTTTCCAGGGAGGGCAGTGGCTGTTGTCTCGGAAGGGCTCCAGGTTGGCGCATCACAGTCGGCACCGGGCCTCGTCGTAGTTCAAGTGGGCACTGGTGCTTCACGGAAACACACCAAGAGCGACTTTGCCGTTTTAGCGACGCACGAGGCCGATGACCCATTTCAGCCTGGGGACTAATTGCTTATCTATCAGTCCCAGGTGACGGTGACGCTTCCCGGCCGTGAGAAACGACAAGTGTGAAAAGCACTCCACAGTTTCACATCTGTCGGTGAGGCCTCCTTTATCCCGAAGGACTGCCAGACACAACAGGCCCGACCTTCTTGCAATTTGTATAAGTGATTAGTGACAAGACACTATCCACCAAAAATGTTCTGGGAAATTCAGAAATGATTTTTACTGCTGAAACTTTAAAACCTTGAAATAAAGAAATTCGTGATTTAACAAAGTTTTTATAGCAGCAAGTACAACTTTGTTATATTGAGGTTCAACTCTACTAGACCCACAAGCTGCTGGCCAACTGCTGCTAAGATGAATGTGCACTAGAGAAAAGCTGAGCACGAAGTCGCGGGATTAAATCCCGGCCGCGGCAGCCGCATTTTGATGGAGGCGAAATGCAAAAACGCCCGTGTGCTTGCGTTGTAGTGCACGTTAAGGAACCTCAGGTGGTCAAAATTAATCCGGAGCCCTCCACTACGGCATGCCTCATAATCAGAACTGGTTTTGGCACGTAAAACCCCAGAAAGAAAGCACTAGAGAAAACACAACGCCTACCACAAGAAATAGGGAGACACTCAGACTCAGCATTTTCAGGACACAAAGTTGATGTAGATGTAGATAGGGCTTTCAAGTGCTTGATAAGCAGAATTTTGCGTGATGAGCACTCCATGATTTTCTCGTTACAGTTGAATTTGTGGTACGTATATGTTGGTATTCTGGTCCTGCTTCACAAGAGATTTCTTGCCTTGTCGGAATACAAGAACCTACCACTTTGGAGCTGCTTGTTCCATTTGAGCAGCAGTTGTGTTGAAGTGATTTTCATTCACTGAAATGCCACTACATACTTATTTCAACATGCTGTAGCTTCACCGCTGATATTGCAGGAATAAAGAGTACGAAGTTCAGTGCAATAATGGGTTGCAAAAGCAGCATAAATCAGTCAGCTGCTGACAATATATGAGGAACGCTTTCATAAAGGAACAAACACAACTAGACAGCGAGACCATAACCATTGTGTTACCAGACCACAGACCATTGACAATTGTGTGCACCAAATTGCTGTAATTGAAGATGTGCTGGCAGGGGAAAAAAGGAGAGGTGTCCAGCTCATGATAGCTCAATGTGAATGTGGGCCTAATGTGCCCGACATAGCATTTCACTGAACAATATCATGCAAATTTTATTACTCTATAAAAAAGCCTTGCAGGTACTACAGTGTAGACCGCTTATAACATAAGTCGCCGGAGTCGCGAATATTCGCACTATAAGCGGTACCGCACTATAACCAAAGTGTCACAGCTGTCCCTGTTTCGTCGTCGGCGCGAAGTCGATCGACGGGGTAGACAAGCTGGTTGGTCGTTCCGTACGCAAGCGAACACAGTGAAAGGAGTCAGAGTCGGGAGTAAACAAAAAAACAAGATATTTATCGGCTGATAAATATACACAATTAATAAAGTAAAATAAAAAGACACAAGATAGACTAACACACCTGAACTTAATATGCACAAGGATGAAGACAAATGACTACGAGCAATTAACAGTAGACATACAAATGAAACATGGCGCGGATCAAATATACAAGAAGAACACTTAACAGTAATTCACTAATCAAAGTTCAAAGGAAATCAAAGTTCAAAAGAAAACCAACGATGTCATACGCATGGCCGGGCAGCAGCAGCAAGTCCATAAACCGTGAAGTCGGTGCACAAAGCTTTCCCGAAGAAGGCTGGCGGTCCGATCTTGTCGAGGTGGATGCGAATTGCTGAGCTGGGGTTCCCGGGAGTCTAGATCTGACGACTTCCCTCAAGCAGGTTGAGCTAACTTGAGGCGAACTACCGTGAGCTTCGTTGCAGACGCTGGTTTGACGTCTCGTACGTCAACAAGTTCCTCGGAGTTCCGACGTGGCCAGGCGGCCCAGGCGATACTGGACGGCACTAGCCCCCCAACGGCTTCTCAGCAGCGCATAGGTTCAGCTTCTAGACTAATCAGCAGGGCCCAAAACATGCGCCTAAATAGCCTCTCCTTTCCCTAGTTCCCTAGGTAGGGAAACTGCCGCTACGTAGCATTCTCCGAATTCAGCTCTCTTAGCTACCAACAATCTTGGCCGCGCCCTTTCACTATGGACGAAGAACCGCAGATTAGCCTCTCTCCCAATGTCAAGGGCCAAGGTTGAGCCCGGCACTACCACGTGGCTGTACGTGCACACTTCGGGGTCCGTAATCGGCGCGACGCGTCTGGAATCGAGATGGCAGCCCGAGCGGCCACGACGCTTTTGACGCCCGTAATTCGGCGTGTCGATGTCGAATGCATTGTACGCTGCACAGTCAGGAGCCCACGTTTTTGACACTCGTAATTCGGCGTGTCGATGTCAAATGCATTATACACTGCACAGTCAGGAGCCCACGTGTTTGACGCTCGTAATTCGGCGTGTCGATGTCGAATGCATTATACGCTGCACAGTCAGGAGCCCACGTGTTTGACGCTCGTAATTCGGCGTGTCATTAATCAGCGTCCAAACCATTCGAAAATATGTCGCTCCGTGACACAAAGCAACAATTTTCAAGGCCCGCACATATGCAAAACATGTGCACCGAGCCGTCACGCCTATCCGACAGTCAAGGAATGCGGCTAGAATGTTTGCATTCAATTTACATCGAATCTCGTTAATACGAACCAAATCACGTGGCGGCGCCTCCGACCGGCATTGCTCCGGCACCGCCATAGAGTAAAAGCTTAGGAGAGACCCCTCAATGTCGCGCGCAAACAAAACAAAAAAAGAAAGAAAAAAAAACGCTGCGGCAATTTCACTCTCTCTCAAATGGCAAGGTCGCCGATTCTGCGTTGCGCCGGAACATGCGTGTACGCGCCGACGTCTCAGCCACGCTACCGTAGCCCTGCGTAGAAAATGGCAGTGAACCCTTCTTTCTCCTTTATGCTTCCTCTACTTTCTAGTCACGTGTTGACCATGCACGGTGCGGCTACGGCGCAGAGGGAAGCAGCGGCGCTGTCCCAGGCCGGCCAATGAAACTGCCCACGCCGGCAAACACCCACTTCCCGATAACGGCAGAAAACGAAACTTCGGCGAGCTGGTGCCGGACCGGCTGGAGCGGCGGCGCCTGCACGGCGGCGGGCATGCACGGTGACAGTCGAAAATGAGGGAGCTACGAGGGAGGGCGAGGGGAGCCACCGAGGCGGCGGAGTTGCAGAGGCGAAATCCGCTTCCCTGCCGCCGTCCTCCGTCACATTCCACGGTCTCCGCGTGCGCCCTTCGTTGTGCTGTGCCCGGCGCTGCCTGCTCCCTGAAATTTCGTTTACTACCGTTATCGTGTAGCGAGCGTTGGTCGGCGTTGGCAGTTTCATGGCCCTCGCTCGCTATGCGCGCCGTGATATTTCACGACTCGCACTCAAGATTCTGGTTTCAGCCTCACTGGCTGTTTGTTCGCACTACGTGCCCTTCTCCTCCACTTCGTCTCTCTTTCTTCCTCGAGCACTCCTTGGGGCGCCCGTTTGAGGGGAGCGTTCGCCGTCTCCGCTGGCTTCTGTACTCCCAGGCAGCCGCACTGTAACCGGTATTTCGTTTCCCGCAACTGCACTATAAGCGATACGTGTATACATGGAGTGCTATGGGAAAATTAACGGGAGTCTGAAAAGACCGCACTATATCCGGTCCTGCACTATAAGCGGTTACGTTATAAGTGGTCTATACTGTACATGACAAGTAGAAAGAGTGGGAATTTGTTGGCCGAGAAGCTTCATATAATCTATATGTCCTTTAAGCGCATCATATTACGTGGTACTATACCATAGTATAATATCTGATATGTTAAATTTTCCTCTTATAATTCTGATCGCAAAAGATTTGGGGGCCCATGCACTCAGCTGTGTTGTTGCTTTCAAAGAGTTTGAAAGAACCTTGATTCACAAGTAGTCCTGTTGTATATTAATCTCCCACTGCAGCTTGCTATAGCTGTAGTGGATGGGCACAGTGCACTAATTCCATAACAGGACAAATAAAAGCACAGCAATGTGATGTGCATGATTTTCATGTGCCACTGAAAAGCTGTCCTGCTCTTATTCTGTTCACCTGTTGATTTACAGATCGAGAAGGTGTGTCTACTGTCCCTGACTGAGCCCTTGTCATCACTATCACCAAGTTCAGAGTACCTGCTAAGAGCTGGCTGGACACCTGATGGCTCTGCGTGAGTGTCTCTTGCCTATCTTAAGATACATCTCTGCCTTAAAAATGACCCAATGTGGTTGTCCTTTGTTAAAGGCTCTGTGCAACACTTAAAATGAAAAAAGAACAGACTGGTGGGCTTGTACTGCAGAGCTTGACGTATAGTGGTAACAGTGGCGCACCGACGGGGGGGGATTCGGGGGTTGGAACCCCCCCCTGAGGCCGACTTAACCACCCCTTTTGTTTAACCCCTTTTTTTTCTTAAGCATTTGAGTATTGCAACTAAGATGTAAGATGCGCAATCGTCTGCACACTCGCAAAAAGCGCATTTTTTTGACAATTTCCCGTAAAGAAATCGAAATTAGTGCTGTTTAGATGGTACTGGCAAACTGTCAACCCCCCCCTGGCAGAGATCCTGGGTGCGCTACTGAGTGGTAATGGGCATGCAGGACGACAGAGGCGATGAAGATACATTCTTCGTCTCCTCTATTGTCCTGCATGCCCATTTTTGCTGTATCTCAACTTAAATTGAGCTTGTTTGGTTGCTAGACAATACTACAAGACTGTCGTTAATTCGACTCGGGTTAATTCGATCCCGGCTGAAGAACCCGGCTGAAGGACCCGTCTGGTGCCCATGCATTTCTATGAGGCCTAACTTTCGTCATTTCGATCCTAAAATTGGCCTTTGCCAGGTAATTAGAGCTTTACCAGTCTGCACGTATGTGCCTGATGCCTATTTGTGACCCCAGTAGTGACTCCTCTAGTGGCTGTGTCTGTCTCGGTGGAGCTTAGGGCACAGTGAATGAGTTGAACACATGTGATCTCCTGTCGATCCCCAACCTGCAACGCTTGCAATCGCAGCTAGGTAGGGTTTGGGCGAATAAGGCAACGAGCGAGTCAACTCAACGCTTATTGCTGCGGGCAATAAGGCAGACTTGCAGAGGGAAGTCCACTCTGTATAAGTAATAAATAGGCTTGCCTCGTTGCGTGTAATAGTCACGCAAGCGAGGTCACTCACGAGTTACAGCAGGTAAAATCCGTTCCGACAGGTTAAAGGTAGCGACGCCAGAGACATCCGTCTCCCCCAGTGGCGCTCTTTGATCTCTTTTTACCTTTCGCCAGGAGAATGTCCTCCTCACCCGTTGTATACCTCCCCTCTTGCCACGAGGGTACGCGCGTCGCGAGAGGCGGGCGAGAACCAGGAGAGGACAAAGTGCCTCTCTCTCTCGTGTCTGTGCCGGCTCCGCGCACGCGACGACGAGAGTACGCTGGAGAAGACGGGCGCGCGTGCTTCCCACAACGTAAGCCAAACACGGTTGCCCTCAGCGAGCCGCAGTGTGCTTAGCCAATAAACTTGTAGTGGCACCTCACGGCGGTCATGGTATCAATGCTACATAGCAGACTGCGGCTACATAGCAGACTGCGGCTACATAGCAGACTGCGGCTACATGCAACTGTATGACAACCTGCCGTGGTTGCTTAGTGGCTATGGCGTTGGGCTGCTGAGCACGAGGTCGCGGGATCAAATCCCGGCCACGGCGGCCGCATTTCGATGGGGGCAAAATGCGAAAACACCCGTGTACTTAGATTTAGGTGCACGTTAAAGAACCCCAGGTGGTCCAAATTTCCGGAGTCCCCCACTACGGCGTGCCTCATAATCAGAACTGGCATAATAAGAAATGACAGGGCTTGAGTGCGGGCTTGCCCTCATATACATCAGTCTGAACATGCTACGTGTTGCGAACTGGCTTTGTCCTTCACCACATTTACCAATGGATAGTAGCCACATCCAATTTGTGCATTTTGAAGCGCTATCAATAAGTCTGCCAAGGCGTCCAAACAGGAGTGGGAGGAGTGAGTGCGCGCTGGCAAGCGTGCGTGTGATCTGACCTTAAGTTTCGCGAGGTTCAAAGCTAGTTGAGCGTTCAAAGCTAGTTGAAATTAGTGGGACCCGACGGCTACGACACTGATAAACAGGGCTACCGAAGCTTAATTCCCACACGGGTGGCTGTGACCGAGCGTGAGCTCTCGATAGTCGACTTCTTCCGGAAGTACGTAATTATTATCAAAATTCGAACGCAGATCTTCGGTTACTTCAGCCTGTTTATTAAACTTTGTCAATAAATATACAGTATAGACCACTTATAACGTACTTACAGTGTCGGGCTGAATATAGTGCGGTCTTTTCAGACTGCCGTTAATTTTCCCATAGCACTCCATGTATACACGTATCGCTTATAGTGCAGTTGCGGGAAACGAAATACCGGTTACAGTGCGGCTGCCTGGGAGTACGGAAGTCAGCGGAGACGGCGAATGCTCCCCTCAAACGGGTGCCCCAAGGAGTGCCCGAGGAAGAAAGAGAGACAAAGTGGAGGAGATGGCCACGTGGTGCGAAGGAACAGCCAGTGAGGCTGAAACCAGAATCTTGAGTGCTAGTCGTGAAATATCCTGGCGCGCATAGCGAGCGAGGGCCACGAAACTGCCAACGCCGGCCAACGCTCGCTTCACGACAACGGCAGTAAACGAAACTTCAGGGAGTGGGCGGCGCTGGCACGGCACGGCGAAGGGTGCACGCGGAGGCCGTGGAATGTGAGGGAGGAGGGCGACGGGGAAGCGGATTTCGCCTCGGCAACTCCGCCGCTTCGGTGGCTCCCCTCGCCCTCCCTCGTAACTCCCTCACTTTCGACTGTCACCGTGCGCGCCCGCTGCCGTGCAGGCGCCGCCGCTCCAGCCGGCCCAGCGCCAGCTCTCCGAAGTTTCGTTTTCTGCCGTTATCGGGAAGCAGGCGTTTGCCGGCGTAAGCAGTTTCATTGGTCGGCCTGGGACAGCGCCGCTGCTTCCCTCTGCGCCGTAGCCGCAGCGTGCAAGGTCAACACATGACTAGAAAGTAGAGGAAGCATAAAGGAGAAAGAAGGGTTCACTGCTATTTTCTACGCATGGCTACGTACGGTAGCGTGGCTGAGACGTCTGCATGTACACGCATCTTCCGGCGCAACGCAGAATCGGCGACCTTGTCATTTGAGAAAGGGTGAAATTTCCGCCGCATTTTTCTTTTCTTTCTTTTTTTTGGTTTTGTTCACGCGCGACATTGAGGGGTCTCTCCTAAGCTTTTACTCTATGGCGGTGCCGGAGCAATGCCGATCGGAGGCGCCGCCGCGTTAAGTATTTCGAATTAACGAGATTCAACTGTAAATTGAATGCAAACATTCTAGCCGCATTCCTCGACTGTCGCATACGCGTGGCGGTTCGGTGCACATGTTTTGCATATGCGCGGGCCTTGAAAATTGTTGCTTTGGTTATAGTGCGGTACTGCTTATACGTAGTGTGGATATTCGCGACTCCGGCGACTTACGTTATAAGCGGTCTACACTGTACACAGTAACAGTAGGAAGAAGCGTACTGATCCAAACACCCTTCTTGATTGATGTCAGCTATTGGTCAATAGCAGCCGTGTATGGGAATCTGCTTTATTACGAAATGGGAATCCGCTTTATTACGAAATGCAGCATCCAGAAAAGAGTGAGGAGCAGGCTTCCGTAGAAAAAAGTGTTTGAGAGAAAGGTGACTTCGCACGTCGCTTGCGAGCTCCACGCGCCACGTACAACTGCAAAACTTGGCTGAGATGTTCACAGCAGCGTATGCTATCCGTGGATTATGTTTTTCACCAAGCCCGAGGGGTGTTTCAGGACCCTTTTAATATACCAGTCACTATTTTTGCAGCCAACTACTGCGCATGTCTTCCTCTAACATTCCACACCTTGCAGCATGAATGGAACACAGTGCGTCAGCAAACACCCATTTGCATTTCCGACAGCTGATTGTACCGTAGCAGGGCAGAAGCAGTAATGGTTTTGTAGTCGTGCACTTTCGCTGAGGCAACGTGAGGCTCAGTGCCGAAATCACCATCTCGTTTCTCTAGAGCAAACTGTTCTGTGAAAAGGGTCTGTACTTTGGACACCATCCGAGGAGTACAAGCCCAACCTTTCTATCGCTGTCAATGATTTGCCCTTTGGGCAAAACTGTGAGTTGCTTTTGCTTTCCTGTAAATTATTCGTGAAAAGATTCTCTTCTTACCAGACATATTCTATATCTTTCATAAATGTGTTTTAGGGAGCCTTATATTTTATTAGATATTTTTCAACTGTAAGAGTACTAAAAAAAAGTATCAAAAAGGAACTGCCAAGGGAAAGGGAACCGGCCATGAGCTTCCTGTTTCTTTAAAAGGTATGGTGGTGAGATTTTTTCCCCTTTCCCCTTAAGTGATACTGTGAATGGTTTGTTGACCAGCATATGGTGCTCAGTGCCTTGTGTGTCCTTATGCTTGTACAGGGTGTGGGCAGAGCTTCTGGACCGTCCACAGCAACGACTGCAGCTGGTGCTGTTCCCGCTGAGCTGCTTCCAACCCCCTGAGGGTTTGCAGCAAGCCTCAGCACAGTCCCTCCTCCTCTGGCAGGAGACCTCCCAAGTCTGGATCAATGTGCGTAGCAGTGGTCTTTGTTCTCAGGTCCATGACTGCCTTATCTCCGCTGAGCAAGGACTGTTGTCTGGCCGGCCACTGTGAATTGAGGACAAAGCGGAGTGTGACTTTGCCACTGTGACTTATAGGATATTCACGCAAGGGAGGCCTGTGCAGTCAAAGTTATCTGATGTCGTCAGTTTGCACACTTCTCTTTATAGCTGCTTTCATACGGGCCATACTGAGCTTGACCTGCCACAGTGGCCATGGCGTGTTCTGCTGCCGAGCATGGGGTTGCAGGCTTGATTCATGGCCACAGCAGCGGCATTTTCATGAGGGTAACATGCAAAAATGCTGGTGTACTTACATTTAGGTGCAAGTTAAAGAACTCCAGGTTCTTTAATGGCATCCCCCACTATGATGTTTTGAGATGTTAATCCCAACAATTCAATTTTAATTTCACATTGAAATGGGAGAAAGAGCAAAATTTTTAAAGTGAAGCTTTTCTTGTCTCTTCCTTTGACTTTTCCCACTGCTGCTGCTGCTGTGGCTGTCACTGCCTTGCACGCCGCATCAGGAAGTGGTTCAGAGCTTGTATATACGTGGTAGGAGCGTGGCAGAGAGGAAAGGCGACAAGAGAAATTCGTTTGAACCTTTCCGTCATGTCGTTACAATGCCCTCTGGAGCTCCTTGGGTGTCGCCATAATACCCTCTAGACTGTTGTAATTGTCTATGACCACCTGCAAAAGCATTGCAGAAACTGCCGCACTTACCTATGTACTAACGCACGCAGTCCAGAGGCGAGACAGATAGAATGGTAGTACATAGAGACGTAGGGAGAGGAGGCAGAGAATGGGTAGAACCGACGCAGTCACGAAATGAATGAATAGCAGCCTTGCCACTCTTCGCTTGCAGCTCGCTTACATGTGGGAGGGCGGGAAAGGGAAAAGGCGACGTAAGGCGACAAGGAATTGCTACTGCTAGACATGGCAGCAATTTCTGGACAAACTGGATAAAATTAAATTTAAGGTACGCTACTGCACGCTTTTGCTATTTCTGAAAAATAAACACTGTGCAAATCAAGTAACATTTAACATTCAACTTGCCACTCTACTATTGCACTAAACACTGCCAAACTTACACATTCATTGTAAACATCACCGCCAATTATTGTCAATCGATGCAAGCATCACAGAAAGCTTTGCTTTCCCACAGTGCGTGGGATCCGCATAATTTTTTCTCAACTGTAGGATGTTATGATGGGCAAGGAATTCGACAGCTCAATGGGGGAAACCAAACCCGCGCACTTTCCCGTGTCGGGGCAATTATCTACATCCCCAAGAGGCGGTTGTGATCTTCCTGGAAACTGTACCTCTCAAATGTTGGAAAGAAGCCCGAGCGCCTTTCCCGTCACGAGATAATCCCCTTCATCCCCGAGAAAGCGTCACACCTCTACGACCTGAGCAGAAAAAAAAAAGGCGAGCTACCAAGAAAGAGGACCCGAGGGAGAGGAGGTCGTCAACTTGACCACCTGACAGAGGACTGACACTTCCACAAGTTCCCCGAAGGAGACATTGTCTACCACAAGACCACGCGGGGTTATTTAAGGCCGTCCTGGCCTCCGTGTTATTCAGAACCGCTCGAGACTCGGATAGAGTCAAAACCATGTACCAATGAAGTGAATACAATCTTTTCTATTTTTCATCATCACGATGCCCACCTTCATCGTCGTCTCCTGATTCCTGCGGTGACGACCCACCTCACCCAGTTGAGATTATATTGTCACGATATGATTCACGCCAACGTCGATGAAGAAGACGCTGATGATCGGGCGCGCGCTCTCCGCCATATGGTTGACGCTTGATCGCCTTGTAAATATACTGTAAATACGTTTTCCTTTTGTGTTTGCCTCCCCGTAACATCTTGGTGGAGGTGCTGGGGGTATAACGCAAGACGGAGCTCCGCAGCGGCCGCCAAGTCGCCACTCTAGGCATGTCCACCAGCGGTGAAACTGCGTCAGCGGCGGCCGCCATGCCGACCGTCGTCCTGGCTCCACCCCGTGACCCTGGGACCTTTTCCGGCACTGCTGGCGACGACGTCGACAAATGGATTCGACTCTACGAATGCGTAAGCGCACATTACAGGTGGGACCCGACCATGATGTTGGCGAATGTCACATTTTATCTAAAGGGCACGGCGAAGGCCTGGTTCGACAACAACGAAGAGGAGCTCACAAGCTGGAGCGTATGTAAGACTAAACTTCGCGAGTTGTTTGGCCAACCTGCAGGCTGGCAGCGTGCTGCCAAGCAAGAGCTTGCCTCGCGTGTGCAGACGCCTACTGAGTCGTACTTGACGTATATTCAGGATGTGCTGACCCTTTGCCGGAAGGTTGACGCCAAGATGACAGAAGCCGATAAGGTTGCGCACCTGCTGAAAGGGATCGCGGACGATGCGTTTAACCTGATCGTGTTTAAAAACTCTTCGACAGTCAACGAGATTATTACTGAATGCCGACGCTTCGAAGATGCTAAAAGCCGACGTATCGCCCACCAATTCGCCCGCCTTCTGAACACGGCAGCAACATCAACGTGTGAGGATGTTCGTATGCCGACTCAGCCTTTAACATCGGAGACCATCACCCGAATCGTTCGACGCGAAATTGAAGCCGCATCGCCCGCACATTTCATGCGAGGAGAGACCTGTGATGCCCCACCTACGATATCCCTTATACAATCCGTTGTTCGTCAAGAACTGGCAAACGTGGGCCTTCAAACCATCTGCTCTGTGAACCACCCTGACAGTTACCCTTCGGCCACCTTCAACCCTCTCCAACGCCGTTACACCACTCCGAATTACCGCGACCCGAATGCGTGGCGGACGCCTGACGACAAGCCCATTTGCTTTCGATGTGGACGTGTTGGACACATTTCACGATATTGCCGAAGTCCTTGGCCCTCGTCTTCTCGACCCAACTCATCCAGCTTCCGCTACCCACCCCGAAGCCAGCACCAGGTACCAAGCCAACCTGACCAGGAAACATCTGCCGAGACCACTACTACTACCGCCCATTACAGCCGCTCGCCCTCCCCACGACGCCGACCTTCTCGGTCACCCCCACCACGCCGTTCCCCGTCCCCGTCTTACTCCCGGCGTTTGCCTTCGGGAAACTAACGGCTGCAGCTCCTGGAGGTGATGCTGCTATTCCGACCTGCTCTCCAATTCCTCTGTTGACGCTCCCTACCAATCAGAACTTGATCGACGTTGAAGTGGATGGCCTACCTGTTACTGCTTTGATTGACACTGGCGCCCATATTTCTGTTATGAGTTCTCACCTCCGCCGGCAGTTGAAGAAAGTTATGACCCCTGCCCCATCACGTGTTGTCCGTGTGGCCGACGGTGGTACGTCTCCCGTAGCTGGCCTTTGTACCGCACGTGTCAGTGTTGCCGGCCGTCAAACTTCTGTTTTGTTCACCGTCCTCGTCTGCTGTTCCAATGACGTCATCCTCGGTCTTGACTTTTTGTCCGCCCACTCCGCCCTCATCGATTGTTCCGCTGGTACTGTACAGCTTGACCTACCAAGTGTGATTGATCCACCCGGACCAATCAAGAGTCGGCTCTGTTCTGCTGAGCACGTCCGTTTGCCGCCACAAGCTGTTACTTGTGTTGCTGTGACGCCCTCTCCACCAGTCCCCGACGGTGATTATGTGCTCGCTCCCATCACCGCCGTTCTGTTGACGCACAGTGTTGGTTTGCCTCACACTGTTATCACTCTACGGGACAATCTTACTTGTCTTCCTGTGATTAATTTCGGACTGTGTTCACAAGTGCTCCCACAAGGCATTTCACTCGCTATGCTGACGCCCTCCTACGATTACGTTATCTCGACCTTGTCTCCTCCTGATGCTGGTCGGTCGCACACCACTGATATCCCGTCTTCTTCGCCAGATCTGTCTCCTCCCGACCTGAAGAAAATGATTGCTCCAGACCTTTCGCCCCATCACGCTGACGATCTCCTTCGCCTCCTCTTCTCTTATAGGGACGTCTTTGACCGTTGCGACCGTCCTCTGGGTCAAACCTGCGCTGTCAAGCACCGCATAAACACTGGCGATGCCCATCCGATCCACCGACGGCCATACCGCGTCTCTCCAGCTGAGCGCCGCATCATTCAAAGGGAGGTCGACAAGATGCTTGCCAAAAATATAATCGAGCCATCCTGCAGCCCTTGGGCTTCTCCTGTGGTTCTTGTTAAAAAGAAAGATGACAGTTGGCGATTTTGCGTGGACTACCGGCATCTCAACAAGATCACCAAAAAAGACGTGTACCCGCTCCCACGCATAGACGACGCCCTGGATTGCCTTCACGGCGCCAAGTATTTTTCTTCCATCGACCTTCGGTCAGGGTACTGGCAGATAGCCGTTGATGACATGGACCGTGAGAAGACCGCTTTTGTTACCCCTGACGGCCTTTATCAGTTTAAAGTCATGCCTTTCGGCTTATGCAACGCCCCGGCCACCTTCGAACGCATGATGGACACTCTCTTACACGGTTTTAAATGGTCCATTTGCCTGTGTTATCTTGATGACGTCATTGTATTTTCACCGAACTTTGAAACGCATCTCGACCGCCTTTCTTCTATCCTTTCTGTTTTTCGCAAAGCCGGCCTGCAACTTAATTCATCTAAGTGCCATTTCGGACGTCAGCAACTTATCATGCTCGGTCATCTCGTCGACTCAACCGGTGTTCGCCCCGACCCTGACAAAGTTCGAGCTGTGCAGCAGTTCCCCGTTCCGACTTGCACAAAGGAAGTTTGTAGCTTTCTGGGACTGTGCTCCTACTTCCGTCGTTTTGTGAGGTATTTCGCGGAAATCGCACGCCCTCTCACAAACTTACTGAAGAAAGAAAGGCGTCTCGTTCATTTGGGGTGCTGCACAGGCTGCCGCCTTCTCTACCCTCATCATGTCGCTCACTACACCACCTGTCCTGGCTCATTTCGACAGCTCCGCTCCAACAGAACTCCGCACCGATGCCAGCGGCTACGGAATCGGCGCTGTTTTAGTCCAGCATCAGAATGGGCATGCCCGTGTTGTCGCCTATGCCAGCCGTCTCCTCTCCTTAGCCGAACGGAACTACTCTATTACAGAATGGGAGTGTCTTGCTCTCGTTTGGGCGGTGGGCAAATTCCGCCCCTATTTACATGGCCAGCATTTCACTGTGACTACCGATCACCACGCACTTTGCTGGCTTTCGTCGCTTAAGGATCCCACTGGGCGTCTTGGTCGCTGGGCACTCCGGCTCCAAGAATACACTTACTCTGTTTCTTATAAATCTGGCCGATTGCACCGGGATGCTGACTGTTTGTCCCGCAATCCCGTGGATCCGCCTGAAGCCTCGGATGACATGCCTGCATGTGTACTCTCGCTCTCCGCTTTAAACCACATCCGTGATGAACAGCGCCGTGATCCCATTTTAAGTGAGCTTATTCAGAAGCTGGATTCCGCCACGCCCGATCCTTCCCTTCGCCTCTTCGTGCTTAAAGATGACACGTTATATCGCTACAACGTCCACCCGGACGGACGCGAACTGTTGCTCGTCGTTCCTACGCATCTGCGCTTGAGCGTTCTCGGCCAGCTACATGACGTCCCGACCGCTGGTCACCTTGGAGTCTCCCGGACCTACGATCGCGTTCGGCGTCGCTTCTTTTGGCCCGGTCTTTACCGCTCCGTTCGTCGCTACGTAGCTGCTTGTGAACCCTGCCAACGCCGAAAGAAACCACCTAAGCCTCCTGCTGGCCTCCTTCAGCCCCTTGACGTCCCAGCTGACCCCTTCTTCCGAGTTGGCCTTGACCTCCTCGGTTCTTTCCCGACCTCTACTGCTGGAAACAAATGGATTGCCGTTGCTACGGACCACTCCACCCGCTACGCAATTACACGCGCTCTCCCTACCAGCTGTGCTACGGACGTTGCAGATTTCCTACTACACGATGTCATCTTACATCACGGAGCCCCTTGTCAACTCCTCACTGACCGTGGCCGTTACTTTCTCTCCAGAGTTATCGATGACCTGCTTCGCTCCTGCGCCACCAAACACAAATTTACGACGGCTTACCACCCGCAAACTAACGGCTTGACTGAGCGCTTCAACCGGACGCTTACTGACATGCTTTCTATGTATGTCTCATCTGACCATCAAGACTGGGATGTTGCGTTGCCCTTCGTTACATTCGCTTACAATTCCTCCCGTCATGATACTGCTGGTTTCTCACCCTTTTATCTTCTGTTTGGCCGCGACCCAACGTTACCTTTTGACACTATCCTCCCCGATGCCGTCCATTTGCCAACTGAGTACGCTCGTGATGCCATTTCTCGAGCTGATGAGGCACGTCAAATTGCTCGCTGTCGCCTTACTACATCGCAAGGCCACCAGAAGCACCGCTACGACTCCCGTCATCGCGACGCTATCTATACTCCGGGTGCCCTTGTGCTTCTGTGGACTCCGACTCGGCGTGTTGGACTCTCAGAAAAATTGCTTTCGCGGTACTCCGGACCCTACCGTGTATTATGTCGTGTAACAGACGTCACGTATGAGATTGGCCCGCTCGAGTCTTCCTCGCCAACCGTTTCATCACCTACTGACGTTGTTCACGTATCCCGCCTGAAACCTTACCACTCGCCTGGATCATTGCAAGCACCGTGACGGTGCTTGAGCAGCCGGGGGTCATGTCACGATATGATTCACGCCAACATCGATGAAGAAGACGCTGATGATCGGGCGCGCGCTCTCCGCCATATGGTTGACGCTTGATCGCCTTGTAAATATACTGTAAATACGTTTTCCTTTTGTGTTTGCCTCCCCGTAACAATATCAAGGATAAGCTGTGGTTCTATCAACAGTGCGGGCACTTTCCAGTTGCGAATAGCAACATCAGCATTTATCTGACGCGCCCATATGCCATCGTGGCTGCAACTTTGCTGGAAACAGACATTGATAACACGCTAGTTTGTAAAACCTAGCAAGAACGTCGGTAACTTTATTAATTGAAGCTCGGAGTTATCTGGCTTGGAACTTGGTGTCACCACACTGCATTAAAAAAAGAGTGACATTCTTGACACTTGATGCATGCTTTCCCTATTCGAGTGTTAAGGTTCTCCACATGTGGATGCCCCCTTTATCGGCAGTTGTGCTCTTTGTGGAGGCCCCTGATGTTTGTTGGAGCCAATCATTGTTGTTAGGAAAGCCTCCATTTTTCTTTGCCTGCAGGTGCATGATGTACTGATCTTCCTGCGGCCAGAGTGTCCCCAAGAGCTGCGCCTCCTGTGGGCCAGTGAAGAGTCCGGCTTCCGGCATCTCTACCTCCTGCAGCTACGCACAGATGGCCAGGCTCCCTGCACAGCCCTTCCACTGCCCTTGGGACATGGTGAGCAAGTTCAGCATCTTAGCCATTCGGCAAACTCCAAGGCTCTTTGACAATTAATTTGGACTCGCCTTGTGACCCTGGTACTCACCTTGTGGGTACCAGGGTCACAAAGCATGTCTTGTGAGACTCGCCTTAAGACCCTGGTAAATGTATGCATTATTATGTGGCATCAAATGCTCATCTATACAAAACACTTATCTATGCACTGGTTAATTCAGGCAAACCCCTGGGCCCAGTGAGCGCTGAACAAGGTAAATCTGCGGCACAATAGCAGTGCTGACATCCAAGGAAGTGGCAGTGTGTGTATTGCCACAATAACTGCTGTTCCACTTCAATCCCCCAGTGATGGCTCCCTCTGAGTAACATAAGCTAATCTCGACAAATCACTTTGAATGAAAGAAACAGAGGACAGGAACGCTACTGGAATTGGCGAAATATATTGCTACATGCGTGTGGTATTTGGTTGTTTGAACGAGGCGTGCGGGCGCCACCACTCGAGAAAAGAAGAGGAAGAAGGAGCTGGGGCTCGCGCTGTGAATCTAACCGGTCAGGGCTGCAACCACTGTTGCAAATACAACTTGTAAATAGTTGGTAGTCTTACTGACTCGTCCTTCGCGTAACATTCTGGTGGAGGTGGAACGTTCCCCGTCCTCGCCACGGAGCTCCGAAGCGGCCGCACCGTCGTCTTCTCAGCCATGGCTTCCGATGGAAACACCTCGTCGCCACCTACACCTGCGGCGCCAACCACAACATACGTTACGGTTCCTAGTCTCTGTGATCCTGGGACATTCTCCGCCCAAAATGGCGTTGACGTCGACGACTGGCTCAGCATATATGAGCGTGTTAGACGAAGCCACCACTGGGACCCTATCATCATGCTTGCCAATGTCATCTTTTATCTGGACGGGACACCGCTTGTCTGGTTTTGCACCCATGAGGTTGAGATATCCAGCTGGGACACTTTCAAAGAGCGGCTTCGCGACCTATTTGGCAACCCGTCAGGTTGCCAACGGGCTGCGCGAAAAGAGCTTGCTTCCTGTGTCCAGTCGTCGACAGAATCATATGTCTCCTACATACAGGAAGTGCTCCTGCTTTGCCGGAAAGTCGACGAGCACATGACCGAGGTTGACAAGGTGGGCCATATCCTAAAAGGCATCGCGGACGACGCCTTCAATTTGCTCGTCTATAACGACGTTTCTACTGTCGAAGCCATCGTCAAAGAATGCCGCCGCTTCGAGGTAGCCAAAAGCCGCCGCGGCGTCCCAGAGTTTTCCCGGCTCCCAAACACCCCTGCCACGTCCTCTTGCTCCGCTCATCCTGCCACACGACCATTTCAAGAGAATGTCACGCGTATCGTTCGCCGTGAGATTGAAGCGGCGAGTCCGGCCCCCCTTCATCCTCGACCCCTCGACGGTACCTTTGACCCAGCGGCCCCTACTATTTCCGTTATACAAGCGGTTGTCCGGCAAGAAATTGCAAACGTTGGCATCCCTACCGCCTGCTCTGTCTCCCGACCTGATTCGGCACCGATTCCTATGTCCACCACCTTTAATGACCAGTGTTTCGCTCCCAGACCACGCAATCCTGCTGAATGGCGAACACCTGACGACAAACCGATCTGCTTCCGCTGCCACCGAGTTGGTCACGTATCCCGCCACTGCCGCACCACCTGGATGCCGCCGTACTGGAGCTCATTCCCTGCTCCTCGCCCATACGCCGACGCTCGCCGTTACTCCCCTCGCTGTCCGTACCCTACTTCTGATGCCCCTGACAGCCGCTCCTCCGGGCGATCGCCGTCGCCTCAACGCCGTCGCTCCCCGTCACCCCAACCTCACCGCTTTTCCTCGCCACACCGCCGGATGGAAAACTAGGCCATGCAGCTCTTGGAGGTAATGCTGCATCACGTTCGTCCTGTCCAAATAGTCCGTTGACGCTCCTCCCGAACACGAACCTAATTGAAGTAGATGTAGATGGTGTCCCGTTGACGGCATTGATTGATACTGGAGCCCAAGTGTCCATAATGAGCGCTAACCTATGTCGTCGCCTCAAAAAAGTTCTTACGCCTGCCGTCACTCGAGCCGTACGCGTCGCCAATGGCGCCACTGTTGCCGTCTGTGGTATGTGCACTGCTCACGTAGGAATTGCTGGCCGCCAAGTTCCAGTCCTGTTCTCCGTGCTGACCAGTTGCCCTCATGACCTAATTTTCGGGCTCGACTTTCTGACGACGCATTCTGCCCTCATCGACTGTTCACCGGTACGCTGTGCCTCGAGCTTCCTCTTGTTTCTGACGTTCGCCCCGAACAACCGAACACCCTGTGCACTACAGCGTTTGTTAGATTACCTCCAAAAGCCCTAACCTTCGTCGAATTGGCCTCAACGGCAATCGTGCCTGATGGTGACTATGTCGTCGCCCCTATTCGTGATGTCCTCCTGGCGCGCGACATATCTGTGCCACACTCCGTCGTTACCCTTGCCGCTAATCGGATGTGTCTCCCCGTTATCAATTTTGGCTTGACGAAGCAAGTGTTACCTGAAGGCATAGCGGTGGCCACGTTCCGGTCAGTGACAGATGACCACGTCAATGCTTTTGCAGCCAACGCGTCTCCAGATCCTCCTGATTACCCGCAGGATGCCTTGAACCTCGATGGCCCATTACGTCCCATGGTCGCTCCGGACCTCGCCCCTGGCCAAGCAGCCGCCCTATATCGCCTTTTGCTTTCCTACCGCGACATATTTGACACTGACAATCGCCCACTTGGTCAGACGTCCCTTGTTAAGCATCGGATAAACACTGGTAATGCTGTTCCCATTCATCGCTGACCGTATCGCGTGTCCACGGCAGAGCGGCAAGTTATTCAGCAGGAAGTCAACAAGATGCTCGCCAAAGGCATTGTTGAGCCCTCGTCGAGCCCTTGGGCGTCGCCGGTCGTGCTCGTCAAAAAGAAAGATAGCACGTGGCGTTTCTGTGTTGATTACCGCCACCTAAACCGAATCACTAAAGAGGACGTTTACCCGTTACCACGAATTGACGACGCTCTTGATTGTCTTCACGGTGCCAAATACTTTTCGTCCATTGACCTTCGATCTGGTTATCGGCAGATTTCCGTCGATGATCAAGATCAAGGAAAGACCGCTTTCGTCACTCCAGATGGCCTCTACCAATTTAAGGTTATGCCGTTTGGTTTATGCAATGCCCCCGCCACGTTCGAACGGATGATGGACTCTCTGCTTCAAGGTTTCAAATGGTCTACTTGCCTTTGTTACCTCGACGACGTCCTTGTGTTTTCTCCTACGTTTGAGACGCACCTTGAGCGCGTCGTAGCTATCCTTGACGTCTTCCGCAAGGCTGGGCTCCAATTAAACTCGTCAAAGTGCCACTTCGGGCGCCGACAGATTACAGTGCTCGGCCATCTCGTCGATGCTTCCGGAGTACAACCCGACCCGGAGAAGGTTCGAGCAGTAACAGCTTTTCCTGTACCTCAGTCTGTCAACGACGTCCGGAGTTTTGTGGGGCTCTGCTCTTATTTCATACGGTTTGTGAAAGATTTCCTAGCAATAGCTCGACCACTCACAAACTTCTGAAGAAAGACGTGCCTTTTATGTGGGGTTCCCCTCAGGCTGCCGCATTTTCACGCCTTATCACGATTCTGACCAATCCACCGATCTTGGCCCACTTTGACCCGTCCGCACCTACAGAGGTCCGAACCGATGCCAGTGGTTATGGGATTGGCGCCGTCTTAGCGCAACGCCAACACGGACACGACCGCGTTATAGCCTACGCTAGCTGGCTCCTGACAACTGCAGAGCGCAACTATTCGATTACCGAGCGCGAATGTCCTGCTCTCGTCTGGGCTGTTTCAAATTTCCGCCCATATTTATATGGCAAACCCTTCTCAGTAATCACAGACCATCATGCGCTGTGTTGACTTTCGTCGCTCAAGGATCCTACTGGCAGGCTCGGTCGTTGGGCTCTCCGACTACAAGAATATCCCTACACAGTGACGTACAAGTCGGGACGCCAACACCAGGACGCAGATTGCCTCTCTCGCTACCCAGTCCAAGACCCGACCTCTACGTCTGAACCTGAGACCGACGCCTGCGCTCTCTGTTTTTCCACTGGTCCATGTCGCCGATGAGCAGCGCCGTGACCCGTCCTTGCGTATCATCATTGACCGCCTGGAATCGTCACTTGCCGACCGCTCCTTTCACTTATTCACACTTCAAGATGGCGTACTCTACCGCCACAACGTTCACCCCGACGGCCCAGCATTACTCCTTGTGATACCTAAACACCTTCGCTCAGCTGTTCTCCACGAACTTCACGACCTCCCCACTGCCGGTCACCTCGGTGTGTCACGTACCTACCGTATTTACACGATTGTAAGTCGATTCGAATGTAGGTCGACCTCCCCAAAATTGCATGTCTCAAAAAAAAAATAAAAAAAGGGGAGGGGGGAGAGAAAAACCACGCGAGTGCATTCACACAAGGGAAATTTATTGACGGGGTTGCTAAGACTACTCATCGTCACTAGAGTCGACCTCACTAGCACTGCTGCCGTCATAGCTGCTGCGGTCCCACAGCACGTCGTCATCAAGCGCAAGTCCACACTTTGCGAACGACCGCACCACGACATCGCAAGGTACAGCCGCCCACGCAGAGAGGACCCACCCGCACATAGTAGCCAGGGAGGCCAAATTTCCTCGTGCTGAAGCCGCCACTGCCGCACCACACGTTCACTGACTCAAAACTTGCGTCCCGCTGCGCAGTTGTTAGTTTCCTCAGCATGGAGAATAGCAGCCCGTTTGAACGCTGCTGTGAACGAGCGCCGAAAGTTCTTGGCACTCATGACAAGCGCGACGATTCCGCACAACACCAGAAGGGGCAGATGCGCGCAGCCGTCGAAAACAATCGTATCTCAAAGAAAAGCTCTTCCGCCAACTACTATTACCCCCAAACGACGGCTCTTCCGCCAACTACCAATACCCCCCAAACGGCGCGCAATCAAAATGTATGCAATATGGTAAACTAATACGCTACGCTTCTACCGTAACCATGGAAACGTAGGTGCAAAGTTGTAACCACGCCGTAGTGCCCCTGATTTCTCGTTTCTCTTGCCGCTACTAGCGGTACACGGTTCGGTTTCGATTCTAAGTCGACCCCCCAACATTGGATTGTCAAATTTGAAAAAATGGGTCGACCTACAATCGTGTAAATACGGTACAACCGGATCCGCCGACGCTTTTGACCAGGGCTTGCTCGCTCCGTTCGAAGATACGTAGCTGCGTGTGAGAAATGCCAGCGACGCAAGACACCGTCGACGCTCCCTGCTGGGTACCTTCAACCAATTGACATTCCCGCGGAACCATTCTTTCGGGTTGGTTTAGATTTACTTGGTCCTTTTCCTCTTTATACCTCTGGGAACAGGTGGATCGCTGTGGCCACAGATTACGCCACGCGCTACGCCATCACCCGAGCGCTCCCTACAAGCTGCGCCACAGATGTTGCCGATTTTCTTCTACGCGATGTGATTTTAACATGGAGCTCCGCGACAACTTCTCACAGACCGTGGCCGGACATTCCTGTCAAAAGTTATCGCGGACATCCTGCAGCCCTGTGCCACGAGGCACAAGCTATCCACGTCATACCATCCGCAAACAAATGGCCTCACGGAGCGTCTTAATCGCACTCTCACAGACATGCTCGCGAAGTATGTGTCTTCCGACCACACTGACTGGGACCTCGCTCTACCGTTTGTCACCTTTGCGTATAATTACTCGCGCCACGACACAGCCGGTTATTCGCCATTTTTCCTTCTGTTCGGCCGAGAACCAGCACTGCCCCTCGACACAACCCTCCCTGTTCACGCAGCACCCACCAGTGAATACGCACTTGACGCCGTCGCCCGAGCTGCCCACGCAAGGGAAATTGCCCGTGACCGCCTTCTGCACTCCCAAGAGAGTCAACGGCGTTTGTACGACCAGCGACACCGCGACGTGCACTTCCCGCCTGGTTCTTTGGTGCTTCTATGGTCTCCGTCGCGTCAGGTCGGCCTGTCAGAAAAACTGCTGTCTCGTTACACAGGTCCCTACTGAGTGCTTCGTGCCGTGACTCCCGTCACCTACGAGATCGCCCCTGACGCCCCATCTGCTTCCCAGTCCAGTGATATCGTGCACTGTTACACGACTGAAGCAGTATCACCCTCTCAGTGATGACATTTAGACGCTCCGGGACGTCGCTTCTGCCGCCGGGGGATTATGCTACACGCGTATGGTATTTGGTTGTTTGAACGAGGCGCGCGGGCGCCACCACTCGAGAAAAGAAGAGGAAGAAGGAGCTGGGCTCGCGCTGTGAATCTAACCGGTCAGCGCTGCAACCACTGTTGCAAATACAACTTGTAAATAGTTGGTAGTCTTACTGACTCGTCCTTCGCGTAACAATATTCTTCTTTATCATGTTTTGTGCAGCACATAATACCACATTGGCCACATACCTGTGGGAACTCATGATTGCTATAATCACCCTTAACCACACGTTCATCTACCGTAGTCGAAATAGGAACTGCAGCAAGCAGTTGTTTTGTTCCTAATCTGTGGGAGGCAAATGATGATAGATGACGCTGAAGCTGATGTCAAATATTTGTAGTTCTACTTGTGACATCAAAGTCGCTGACTGCATTGCGCTGAACAGTCAGTCAGTTGCCATCCGACTCGCATGGCAATGAAATCATTGGGAGATATTTGTTATAGTGAAAACCACATCTTTTCGTATGAATATGCACATGTGTTGCACTGCTGCACGATGAAGGAAGTTGTGAGGCCTTCGCTGTTGCACTTATCTGCTGCATGAGGGGATGAAAATTGATTTCCATCAATTTTACGCAAAGCAGTAGTGAGGTCATGCTGTGTCATATCATGTTGTCATAAAGTCATGCTGATGCAGTAAATGTGTGTTTTTTTTTTCACTGTTCACACAAATCTTTTATTAGTTTTGTTTCAGACAATTCCGACATTTTTTTTCTTGTCCCATGAAATCCTGAAATAGTCAGATTTTGCTGCATGTGGTAGACATCTTGTCGCTAGATATGCTCTGCCTCAACCCAATGTAGGTGGAGGAGTGGCCTGTCTGAAGCTGGTTTTCGCCCCCTGTGGCTACCCGGGCAGAGGGTGGCATCAAAGCCTAAACTGTCCTGGCAGATAACCTGTAATGCTTCTTTTTGCACTCATTCCAGGTTCAGACCGCCTGGTGTCCAAGACACAGCTTACCTCTGGGGAGTGGGAGGTGTCTGAGAAGGATGTGAGTGCCTTTTCCTTCTTTTTACTGGGATAGGTGTTATGGTTTCTTCTCAACACTTGAAGTTTGTTGTTATTGATGGTTGTTAGTATTACCAAATGCTTGAAGAAGTTCCTGCATATCTGCTCAGAATGTTTCAGTATTCAGCCTTTAGTACACTGAGAGTGAGCTCTTCACTGCAGACTGACACCAGCTACCTGTGGTTTGCCAATATTAGCAAGTATGCTTGTAACGAATTCTGAATATATAATGAAGGTATTTTGTGATGGATGTGACTTCATTGTAACAAGGAGCACCTGTACATTTAGTCTGCTCTTTTGACCTTAAGTACACATTGAACTGTCACGAGCTTCAAGCATCTCACAAGAGCAAAATGGTGGCTGCACTTTCTGGTGACTGTTGTGTGCTGGCTTACTGCTCAGCTCACCTCAGAGCCTTACAATTAAATTCAGCTACAAATGGCTTTCTAAAGAGATCAAGGAATTTACGTTGGTTTAAAACATAGCTGCTTTTAACAAGCTACGTGGAGTCAGAGGAACTGAAAGCTCTGCCAAGCTTACGTGGACTGCTTGGCATTTTAATACATGTGCAGAATCTGTGCCTCCATTGCTTTGCCTTCATAACTGCAAATGTTGTCCAAACGAGTAGGCAGTAATTTTTCCCTTTCTTTTTCCGCTTTATGGTGCCGCATGTAACAGAATTTTGTCAATAATGTGTGCAGGAATGTCAAGTGAGTATGTTCATGAAACAGGAATCTTGTTTGTACAACTATTTTTTATGCATGCAAAGCAACCTCAATATTGTGTGTTGACGAATAGTAGAACTTCGTTATAACGAAGCCATGTTAAACATGAAAATAACTGTCTGGCTTATTATTCATTCATTCATTCATTCATTCATTCATTCATTCATTCATTCATTTAAGTACTCTCAGTGCCACATATGGCATTACAGAGAGGACTGGATATCAGAACATATAGTAGAGATTGCAGTTTTAAAGGGGCCCTGAAACACTTTTCGACCATTGTAAAAAGACATTGCTGATCTGTTTACGAGGCTCCTGTGAACGTGTGAGCCAAATATTATTGCACTGCACACAGCGGTGTGAACAGACACTTGCTCTCACATTTGCAATGTCGTCATCGAAAGCTGATTAGCAGTTGGCCGACCAATGATATTGGCTGGTTTCTTGATTGCAAAAACATTCTTTAATACACATTCTAGTAATACATGATTGCAAATTTTGAGTTAACTGTGATATAGCTGCGTTTGCTACCCGTGGCCTTTGAGATGGCAGTGGCGTGCTGTGTAGTGTGCAGGGTGTCGTGTCCTGCTGTGCAGGGTGTCGTGATGTGTCCTTTCACTGCCGCGATGCTCAACTTTTGGCTGAGGCTTTGCCCTCTTGGCTTCTCTGCTGTGTAGCTTCCAGCTTGCCAGCGGAGACGAAAAGAGAGAGAAAGCCAGGTATGGGTACGATAATTCTACTTAAAAGAATTACTGGAAGGACGAAACCGGACGGAGGGCCGACTGTGCCACTGTAGCACGAGGTCGGGCGGCGGTGCGAGGCTTTCCGTCGCGGTCTCCACATAAGCCGGCTTGAGACTGTCCAAGCTGACAGTCTCTTCCCGGCCGTTCTGTAGGAGGGTGTCAGTTTTCGGGGTGCGGCGGAGGACGCAGAATGGTCCGTCGTAGGCTGGGGTTAGCGGCGGTCGGACAGCGTCTCGGTGCATGAAAACGTGTGTTGAAGTGATCATGTCCGGGTCCAATTGTAGGCTTATGCCTCAGGAGCGTAGGAAATACACGACTGACCCGAATCGACGCCAGAATAGAACCGCGAGCCGTGGCTTCACGTGCCACGGCCAGGCGCCGTCTTTATTTTCTTCTCATGCGGGCGCACGCTATCCGGGTTTCACGAGCTGCCCAAAGGAGGGCGCTACAAATTCAAGCACTTTGTAGCGTGAGATTTGTGGAACTACATACTTTAATAGTGAGGCCATTTTATTAGTGTTGTGCAAATATTCGAATAGTAATTTCAAATATTACGCTATTCGCAGTAAGGCACAATTTTTAAAATCAAGAATAGACTCACCTGTTTGGAAAAACTGTATAAATATAATGGTTGGAGTTTTCAGATACAGTCAACGACCGACTTTCTGGACGCCCGATTTTTCGGACGCCTTGGCGCCACGTATCCCATAGAGCCAGTGTGTAAGAACGTCTGAAATTTCGCACGCAAAAAACCTTCGCCGTCCGATTTTTCAGACCTTTGCCATGACCGCAGGTCCGAAACGGCAATAGTCGAAGCCACCACCGCCGTCATTTTTATTATCTCGCCGCCTCGAACTGGCGCTCTCGCATGCAGATCCACTGGTAGCTGTAGCCACCACCACGGCAATGCTAGGCTTAGCTATTTCGACGTCCGCTACCAAATTTCTTGGTGTTTGGTGGCGTGTTTTTCAATGAAACAGTTCGGCGATGTTAGCAAGGGTGCCGACTCCGCCTTTGTGATCCTCGCCAATGGCTTCAAAGCTCGGAAAGCACGGCGCGTTGTGTAATGCCAATTCCCGAAAAGTAAGCTTCACCTCAATACAGAAGTGTTATGCAGTGAAGCGTACCAAGAGTGGGAAGGGGCAATTGTCACGGGACACGGTATGTATTCCTTAATTATACGCGTGCACCCGCCGTCTCCTATCTCAGTACGAGCACCGATACCCCTAATAAGTGCACTGACAGATCTTTAGAGCGATTTTGGACGTGCCTGTGGCAATTTGAGCCCCTTGGGAGCAGTAAAGGCCTAACGGCATGCACGCGATATTCAAGCAGACAGCGACAAGCGATGCAGCAGGCACACCCTGAAGCGCTGTCGTGTCGCAGCGTGGAGCAACCACATGAACGCGACATCGCGAAAAAGAGTAGCAACGGATTGACATTGCTGTGCGAATAAATGTTATCGTGCACGCGTAAAGAAATCTCAATTTTATCAAAAGGCCAACGTTTTGTCTAGATCTAGTTAAATATGCTATCATCCCCAGTGGAAATCCTTCCCATGCCGCCGTAAAAAGCCGTGGCGCCATCTGTTGAGTAAAACGTAAAACACTTTCTCGGCTCTCGGTGGCGTCTCAGGCCTAACAGCGTCAAAATAAAACAACCGATCTCAATATTAACGACAAGAGAGCGCCGATACTTAGTCTTCAGCTAGCGATGAGGTGAAGCGATGACTGATTGTGCTATTTATTTTTTGCTGTCACAGCAGAGAGCAAGTTGCAAGAGCGAATTCAGATCGAATGATTGCTGCCATCTTGTTGTGCAATCGCTGTCCCCAGCGGATATCGTTGCACTGACTTCCGGGTGACAGGCGATATTTTCTGGCTGGCCAGAAACTGGCGACACGACCCTTCGTGACGCCCTTCGTGACCGGCAAAACCTGTCGCTCGTCGCCGTCGCTTGTCGCTGTTGCTCGAAAATCGCGTGCATGCGGTTGCGCCTTAAAAGGTATGCATTCATGTTTTCGGACGTTTTCGTGGCTCCTAAGGAATCCGAAATAAAAAGTAGGGCAGCTTGTGCAAGGCTGGAGTAATAAACAGCAGAGCTGGTGATCGACCTAGCTTCTTCCAGATTTTACTAGGTTTGGCTAAGTTTTGCTAGGAAATGCTAAGCGCTGCTAGGCACGGTGTTCCGAATGGGCTCACCGTCGACGCGCAGGTTCTCGCTTGGCTGCGCGACGCGCATCAAGATGAGCGGCTTCTTCTTCGGGTGTCCGGATCTTCTTTGGTCGTCCCATGTCAAGGCTACATCTACTCGCCACAGAGTCAACGAGAGTTGTGCCGCCGTCGCGGTAGCTCCGAGCTTTATCTCTCCGGTGACGTCATGGCAAAGCTGTGCCTCCACACTTGCCGGGGCATGGCTGGTCGAAACCTGCCAAGCTGCTGCCGACGTCGCCCGCGTTTCCCCGGCACGAATGCTGGAAACGGGGAATGCGGGCGGCGTCGGCAGCAGCTCTTGTTGGTGCTGCTACAATTTTTTTCTCTATCTTGCTCTCATTTTCTCCTTCCCTCTCCTTAACGTCCCATGTCAAGGCAACATGTGCATGGCACGGAGAGGAGGTGAGGCACACGCCGCTCCGCGAGGTGGTTGCTAGGCAACGCAGTGATGTCGTAGCTCAGCGAGGTTTTGCGACAGCAGGCGCCACTTTTTACGGTTAGCTAGAACAGCTTCGCTGTTAAAGTCAGACGTTGACTGTATAATAATCGTAGTCATTTCATTAACTTTGTCTAACAACGGGCAAAAGAAACCGAGCAACGAGCTCCAGATACGCCGGCGCCATCTTGACCAATCTTGGCGGCCTGGTTGCCAGCACTCCTTTCTTACCGCTGCCATGTCCAGACACAAGGTTAGAAAAAACAGTTTCGGACCATTAAAAATTTTTCATAACCTTCATAATTGCTCAGAAACTCATTAACACCGTTTCAAAACATCTAAACTATAATATTCCAAAAGAAAGCAATAAGATGAGTGAATGACATCAACATTGTCAAATGTATTCCAATAAGTAAGTCATACTTGAAATAATTCTGGTCTCATTCTCACAAATTAGTCCACTTAATCATTGCACATATCCATAATTATCTTGCATGTCACTTGTGGGGATTGAGGGTTGAGCCGGCACGTTTGCGCGGGCTTCACCTGCTTTGCCATCCCTCGCCATCGTTCCCCGCTCGCCTTATTCCCCGCCCGCGCCGCCTAACCGGTTCCCGCGGTGGCGCTGCGCACGCAGCGGTTTGCGGTGAGGGCGGGGCGCTGACGTCACGCGGCCGCGTTTCGGCTGCTAGCGGCGGAGCGTGGCTCTTTTTTTCTCTCCGGAACCAGTGCACGGTACGTACATGCTTTCCTCTCGTCCGCCGACACCTTTGTGATTGGGACTGGAGCTCGCGCACGGTGCCTTTGCCCGTGCAGGGAGCGCGTACTTTGTGCTGATCCTTTTCCCGACGCTAAGCCGACGAGCGGTGCCATTAGTGCTCGCGCGAGGTCGTACCCCGCCGAGCTGCACTTGCCGAAAGCCTAAGCCGAAGGATATTGCCCGTGCTCTCGCGAGTTGACCCATTGGTTATCGCCAGAGCAAGTAGTATAGCCACCAGGACTTTTCCTAGCGGCGTGTCCCAGCTTGAGCCTGTGCTCTCGCCGCGACGTGCTATAGGCGCCTGTTATTGTATCTTCGCCCTGGTGCAGGACCCCTTTGGCTCCCCGCCGCGCTGGCGTTTGTGCAGTGCTGGTGCCGACGATTTCAGTAAACTGTTTCCGTCAACTCAGGGCTTTACTGTGTTTTTGCGTGCGTCGCTCGGTAGCCCCTTGCGGCCTCTGAGCTCGCGCGTGAGTGGTGCTGGAGGCGACGGCTGACGTGGCCCTGTGGCTCGCTAAGCTCGAACCCGCGGTGGTTGGTCTCCTGTGAGACACCAAGAACCCACACACTTTGCGGCCAAGATTTTTGAACAGCAACTATTTGATATTCGTTTCGAAAATATTTGGCCAAAATCTGCTATTCGCTTCGAACTCAAAATCCACTATTTGCACAACTCTACATTCTACGATTAGTTAGAAAAGTGTTTCAGGGCCCTTTTAAAGGATGATAGGTCTGATATTAATTTTGAACATATATTTGTTAAGAACAATTTAGATTTAGATTGTATCCGTGTTTGTTATAACAAGGTCAGACTGTGTTTTAATTGATTTGCCCGTATTAGCAGCCTGGGATGGTAGCACTGCAATGCCTCCATAAGATAGTCGACAGTTTGCAGTGCATGCTGTAAGGTAAGCGTGCCTCTACTGCAGGTATGGGTGGACGAGAGCCGACGGCTAGTCTACTTTGTGAGCCTCAAGGACACACCTTTGGAGAGGCACCTGTGAGTTTACATTGCTTTGTCGTATTAGTGCCTGCCCTCATTATTGCGCACCAGAGGACGGGGAAGATAAAGTGTCAAGCTAGGAAAGTGATGGGGAGTGCGTGTGTATCGATTTAATCTTCCAACTGTAAACTGATAAACTGATTGCTCTGCTTATTGACACTGAGAGTGCCAGTAGAGCACAGCAGTCCTCCAATTTTGCACAATGCTGATCGCTGGGCAGGAGCGGACACTCCTAAACAACAAATATATTTCTTTATTATGGTGTCCAGTGACGAAAGTTGTACGAAGTTTGGGCCTCACAGAAGCTCAAGAAATGCCTGTATACCAAGCAACCACCAAAACAATAAGTATAATGTGAGGCCTTGAATCCCTTTATTGCACTTTACCACGGCTGCAGTTACACTGCGCAGCACATATCATATGCTACGTGCTCCACTGTTTGCATTTTATTCCCGCCTGATAGTGCACTACCTTTGACCAAAGCACAATTTGCTGCGCACCAAAAACGTGGAAATCAGCGGTGCTTCACAGCCTCGGAGATGGTCGGCATGCGCATCACGCTGCCCGATCTCAGATGCTATGGCCACTGGCTCGGCAGGGTGGTCAATGTTGTGCATCTCATAATCAGATTCTACCAGATGGCCATAAGCTTCTGGGAGTTCTGAACTGATGCATCAGAAGAGCTACTAGTAGCATTGCGTGCTGCCAGATACAGTAGAACCTCATTGATATGTTTCAGAAAAAAAAAAAGAAAAAAACATGAGAAAAAACGTACTCACTGGAAAAATGCACAATCCGAAGTCACCAAAAAAAGACAGCAGACTCAACTGTAGTTGACATCCACATAAAGCAAAACATTGCGCAAATTTTTTGCAGCACAAGATGCCGACATGCGCCAAGTTAGCTGGTGGGTCCCGGGCGGCCTGAGACGTGTGTTGTCGTTTTTGTGGTTTCGACGAGCTTACGTTTACGCTCCTCTAATTCGGCCTGGATGAATGGGGCATTTTGGTGGGAAGTTTTCGTGCCCCCTCGGCCTGAATTGTTGCACCATGAGACGCCGATGCGCATTGAGCTGGTTGGGGCCTGAGCAACCCGAGACGCATGCTTTTAGCATGCATAAGTGAGAATACGAGCTATGTGTTTGGCTTTGAGTGTGGATTCATTTCTTTCTGCTCAAAAATGGTGAAAGCTGCTATTTTACAGAACCAGTATCAAAAACAGTAGTAATATCCTGTTAAATATTTGTATTTGCACCAGATTAGAATGTGTGAAGAAATCTGGCTGGATTTGGTGTAAGGAAGGAGCTGTTGCTTTAGTGGGTACTGCCATGTTTGTTGCAGCACAATTTCTGGAACAAGTGTGGGGTGGCTGGTTCGATGAGAAAAAATAGTGTGCATGGTGCGGACTCCAAACACCATTTGCATGCACCGTGGATATGATGTGATTCATTTAGAACCGAATGCATTTGGTGCCTTTATTTCAAAACTATAGTAACAAAAAACACTGGCCTCTGTGTTGGTACAGCACTGAATAAAATCCTGCGCCTATCAGTGAAACATGCACTGAGGTAATATGACTTCGAAAAATTGCACACAATTTTCTCAAAGCTTTTCTCAAGCAGTGAAAAAGATATTCACCACGTGCACTTATTGTTATAAGAATGCTTGTTTTTGTTACCTTATTTCTAAATAAAGTGCCATTCAACTTTCATCTGTAGAATTTGTGCTATTGCAGCTAGATTTTGTTTTGTGGTTCCATTTGAAGAAACTGTTAAGCACATTATGTGTTGTAACACTGCAGGTATGTGGTGGGCCTTGATGGCCAATTACCTGTGTCAAGGCTGACTGAGCCAGGGTACTCTCACAGCATCTTCATGGATCAGGTAGGATGTTGTGCTTGAAGCCACTCAGAGAAGTTCATTTATACACACGAAGTAACAGCAAGAGCAGTTTTGAAGTGGAACTCCAGCAGGAGATACGAATCATTTTCAGACCGAAACCAAGCGGCGGAGTCCACATCGCCACAGCCATCAGTGGAAATCGTACGTGAATGACAGCAATGCCGGAACGCTTCGAGCCTATTTATGTCTTTAAAGCCTGTATTCTTGCGTTTACCGCCGCGCATAACACCGCGTTGGCCGCGGGCTTTCGTAACTGCGTAGTCGTCATCCACGATCACATCGATGGCGGCTGTAGTTTTCTCCGCAGCGGTTGCGGCGAACGGTAGTTTCATTTTTACTTGGTACGCGCATCGGCCGCGTGCCTAAAGAACTACGTAGTCACCATCGATGATTGCATAGATAGTGACCACGGTTCCGACTGCAGGTGTTGCAGAGAATGGTAGTTAATTCGTCCAGACTCGGTGCGTGAGTCGGGCGCGTGCCTTCAGCACCGCAAGGTCGCCGTTCATAATCGTGTCGATAGCGGTAACGGTTTTTTCCGTGTTTTTTCCGGTCACTGTTTTTTTGTTTCAGCTGTTGCGGCAAACAGTTGTTTCGTTTTGACTCGGTGCAAAGCTGTCGAGCTTGAAGAGCACCGGCTACATCGCGATTATGTTTGCACCAGCTCACTGGCGAAAACGTAATCGCGATGTGCGCGCGATAGTACAAAGCATGTCTACATGCTTGGTCTACATGTTTTGCATATGTGTGCAGGGCTTGAAAATAATTGTTTTGGTTATAGTGTGGTACCGCTTATAGTGCAGATATTCGCGACTCCGGTGACTTAGGTTATAAGCAGCCTACACTGTAATGTGGAAGATGTGAGTTTGGTTCCCATTAGTGGCAAGTTGTTTCTTCGTCCACTTCCAGTTTCCCTTTACCTTATCATTACTACATTTAAATTAAGAAAACAAATAATTTCCCCTATGCTTTCCTTGGCTTCATTGTCTGTTGGCTTTATGTGGTTGTGTCTAGGCATTGCATAAATGGCAGTTTAATGTTGCAATGACTTTGAAGCTCATTAATGCCTTCTAAATAGTTATTGTTTGAAAGCTTCTGGTACTTGTTAAAATTTCACCTCAAAAAGGAGGACAAATGAAGGTCTTTAATGCATATCAATCATCACCTGTCTTATTGGGCCAACAGTGTAAATTATGTTTTTTGACTCTTATCTTTCAGAAAAAAAAATCGTAACTGATTACTTCATCCCATAAAGTTTCTCTCAGATACATAGAGGGAAAAGTAAGAAAGCTGTGACGGTGTTGTATGCGTGGGAATTTTGAGATGTGAGAGTCATCTTTTTTGCAGAACCAGAGTGCTTTGAAGATGTGTTCACTCGGTTGCAGTGGTTGCACTAAAGCAATGTGCGTGGTGGTGTTCTTGCTGTAATATTATGGATGGATTTGTTGTTAAAACTAAGGGCTTACTAGATAGGATGTGCAGAATGTCAACCTGTGAATATGAACTTGGCGAGTTGCTAAATTTTGATGAAAGGAGGTCTGAGCTCAGTCTGTCAGATTTTCCATTACTTGTCGTAAGTGAGGGAAGATTAGTATACTACGAGAGAACCAAGGCTTGCCATGGAAGTTTAATTCCAAGAAAGATTTGTTTGGCACAGCTGTGACTGTATTATAGGGCAACTCTTCTTCAAGACGAGATGAATCTTGCACATCCTAGCACTCCCGTGGAGTTACAGTGGCTTCTAAGAAACTCTCACGAATTATGCCAAATTTCTTTCTAGATAGCATTGTATAAAACCCTGTGCTTTTTTATAACTAGTAATTTCTCATAATATTCACCGAGGAAAAAAAGAAAGAAGTGCAAGAGATTTAGTGAAAAAACTTTCATTACATTGTTATGTTAACCTCTTGCATGTGGACTTCAGAATGTAATCATGTCAGAGTTTGTCCCACTAGGCACTTCTGCTGTTATACAGTCCACGAAGAAGAGGGCAGTGTAATTGAAGGGGCATCACCTGAGACTCCTGTCTCACTGCCTTACGCAGGGGTGCAGTATGTTTGTTACGGTCAAGAGCAGTCTGAGTGAGCCACCCTCGAGCGCTGCGTATGGGCTGAACCACTCGGAGGAACCATCATGTCCACCATCTCCACGCCTTGTGGCTGTCTTACTGGAGCCATCAAGTGAGCATTAGCAATTTTCCACCGATTTACAGTTGCTGTAAGTATGGGCACTACAGTTCTAAAAAAATTCTTGGCCAATAGCAGGTGTGGCAGAACACAACAGGAGGAGTTTGCCATTCTGTTTTATGCAATTTTTCTGTGCTCTGATTGGAACGAATACCACATTGTTGTATTCATTTGTTATGCTAACAAAGAAGCTTAAGAAAAAGCTAAAGACTGTGCAATTAACAATGGAAAGAAAAACGATAGGTGTAACGTTAACAGACAAGAAGAAGCGGTGAGGTTGAGAGCAAACAGCGGCAGCCGATAGTTCAGTTTAACAGGAAGAACTGGAGTTGGGAGGCCGTGTAATGTGTAAGGCAGATAATTGGTGGTCTGTTAGAGTGGCGAATGAGCGGAGTTGGAATGTGAAAGACCACAGTGTACTCCAGCATTGTAACCATACCACCACTGACAACAAAGAAAGTGCTGATTTTTGTCAATTTGTTTATGGGGTTGGAGCAAGATGTAAGGTACACGTTACAAAAATAATGCTCAAAACGGAGCGATTTCAAATATTTGTTTTAAGGTGGTCAAATTTGCCGTTATTTGAATGTAATCCAGGTGGACTTCAAGTTACGAAAATCTTTGAAAAACATGCATTACAATCGAATAAATATGGTATATGCTGTCTGACTAAAGCTTGGTAAGCTGACAGAGATGGTGATGTTTCTAAACCTGGCTATCTTTCTTGATCAGGTTTGATTGAGGACACAAGAAAGAGCAGAATCTTTTAAATTAGTGACACATGGCTTCTTACATGTCTAAGGCATTGGGCACATTTGTAGATTAGGAGCCTAATAGTATTTAGTTGATGTGTACAGGGTGACGTCCTCCTACTGACACTTTTTCATCCCCAAGTGCTTTATCTATGGCATATAGTACTACACAGGGCTCAGAAAGGGCCTAAACTCCAACTTGCTATTTTAGCCTTGTGACATAATTTTCAGACTCCTTCAAGCACATTTCAGACTGTTAATGCCCCTGCCATCTTTGTGACTTTGCTAGAACACATGTGCTTGAAATTCAGGAGAACCTCGTGAATATGATCCCATTTCGTACAATTTCTCGGCGTGAACATTCACAATCGAGTACACAAAAAATGACTCAATACAGTTACGCATATCTTTTACTGGTCAATATGTTCCTGGAATACATGATCTTTTGGCGCCAACATTGATTACATCACTGAACTGCGATCGTATGATGCTTTTTCTGTATGCTAGATCCCATGTGAACAAGAAAAGGCATGAGGCACACGCAATTGAAAGCAGTAGTACAGTTAAACCTGGATATAACGAAATTGACAAATTCCTGAAAAACCTCGTTATCAAGAGGATTGCGGTATATGCAGGTTTGGCACGAAAATTCGAAAAAGAAATGCTTACCGTATTTACTCGATCCTAGCGCGCCCTCGATTGTAACGCGCACTCGTTGTCCGTTTTCGTCGAAGCACTCACCCTTGGAATGTCACACCAGATACTGGATGCATAGACACGTGTCGTTTCGCACAAGCGCGAGGCGTCGGAAACGAAGAGCGAGCGACATGATGGCGTCGTAGCCTCGTATAGTGTCACCTAGTGTCAGGTTAGTGAAGTGAAGCACAGAGACTTGCGCAGTAACCAAAAAGCTGCCAGCGTGTTGAAAAAAAAAATGTTTTTTTTTTTTCTTCGGCAACATCAACTGGAAAAGGAGAGTGCCGGCTTGGTGGGCTAGGCCAGCTGCAGCAAGCAGTGGGATCAGGTTTCAATGAAGGGAGGGGGAAAGGTCACGCTTGTGGCGGCAAGATCGCCGGATCGAAGGATGCAGGCCCACCTCGCGCACGCTCGCACGCACGCACACGTGTGCTCGCTCTCGCCTCGCAGTCGCCGTGAATTCGAGCGCGAAGCGCGATGCCGTCGCTTCGCATTCCGTTGCGGCAGAGAAGTTGCTTCCGGTTGCTGCTCGCGCAAAAATGACAAAATTTGGGCGAAATCTCTAGCTTGTCAGTGGGGAAAATTCGTTATTTCGAGGGGGTCATCTCAAATACATGTGCTTCTATGGAGTAACGGCAGCGAATAGAAAAACTTCGTTATATCCAGGAATTCGTTATATTTAGGTTCGTTATAAGCAGGTTTAACTGTATTACGAAGCGATCACTTGACCAGTGCCCACCTATATGATGACGACAGCTCCCTTCGAGGTGACAGTAACCACCACATTTTCTGGGAGCGGTAACGTCCATCAAGGCCAGGCTTCTCAAATAGCCACAAGCTAACCATCGTAGAGAGCTTGGCAAGGAGTCAACGTCGACGACTTCCATGGGAACAGCGTCAACTTCACATCCCCAATTGCTGCGTGGTTGCGTTGTATGCGGGGGCGATTATGCAACATTGGAGGCAAAATCCAACATGGTAGTGTGACCATGGGCTGAGTGCTGTGAACAGTGCTACCCCTCTGATTGGCCAAGACACGGTCATCCGATTCCCTCATCTAGTTACATAGGAAAAACGACCGTTTTAAAAGCGAACATCTTTGGTGCAGTGTAGTATGCTCGTATGTGTGTGCTATGACATGTAGTGAGATCAAACATGTAATGTGCTCCTATATGGAGTGTGCTCCCATATCATGGAGCGTTGTGAGTTGTAAATATGTAAAATAAACCAATTCATTTCCTTCAAACCTCCTGACCTCATCTCCTCACCAACAAGCAGCTCTTACGACAGCGTGGGTCCGCTTAGTTAGCTTAAGGGTGACGCCCCGGTATAGCGCAGGCCAGCTACCACATTTTAGGTGCTCTGGTAGTGCAGGCAAGTGACCTTTTGTGTGACGCCCGAGTCTGAACCACAACCCTCAGAATTGGATCAAACAGTAGGTGCCGGCCACAGCAGCTTCTCTGCAGTACTCGCCCGCCCATGTCCCGTGAAAAGGCCAGCACACACTCAGTTTCCTGTTCTAGCACAAGCATTGGATAAGCGTCTTCACTTATCTGTTTCACAGTGCGTGTGGCATAGATCCATTGAAAGCGTACTGTAAGCTTTTAATAAATGATAACCCAAACGCGCCGCCGTTCCCTGTTGCAGGCGGCGCGAAGTGAGCGTCACATTTCGCTCTGGCAGCACCCTATTCTGGCATCGCTTGCCAGCTTGATTTCATTTACATTTCCAGTCACTGTCTTAACAATAAGAAAACAACAAAACGTGTATCAAGCTGCTCAAGCCCCACCACCTCACAAACTTCCCAGCAAAATGCCCCCTGCTCGAAAAAGCTGTTGATTCAGGCCAACTTTGAGAAGCGCAAACGTAAGCTTGCAGAAGCTGCAAAAATGGTAACGCACCTCTCGGGTGGATCAAGCCCCACCAGCCTAACGCGCCTCGGCAACTCATGCTGCAACAATTTGTGCAATGCTTCGCATTACATAAATGTCAGCTACAGTTAATAACTTGGCTAAATTTTTCGGTGACTTCGTATGTTACGTTTTTCCGGTTAGTATGTTATTTCTCGCTTTTTTTTTCTCCGAAAATGTATGAACGAGGTTCTGCTGTACTTGCCTTTCAATATGGCAGGACCTGTTGTGATGCCTCTGCTGGATGGTGCCAATGTTGGAGGCTATCAGGAGCCAGAGCTCTTCAGCCATACAATCTCATCGGGCCACGTGGTGTTTGGCCTGGTCTTCAAGCCAGCACACTTGGAGCCACAGCGTCGTTACCCCACAGTGCTCACCATCTATGGAGGCCCAGAGGTCCAACTGGTTACAAACTCCTTCAAGGGCATGCGGTGAGATGGGCTACAGAACACGTCAAACTTTGTTTTCACTTCTTAATCTCTTATAGCTGAAATTTTTTGCCTGAAGAAAAAAGATATGAATTGCGGTTAGAAGTACTTGTATGCAAGGTAGGAACATCCAAACTTACTCTCAAACTTGTATTTACTACCCTGGGTGAGATTTGTACACTCATTTAAGAAAATTTAAACAGGCATCTAGCACAAAGCAGTGCCTTTATATAGGCATATTTTCGCACAGAACAAACTCAGACTTGGCAGTTGAACCGAATCGCATCTTAAGGTGGTCTGTAAAACAGTTGGTACTGTTATGCAGCCTTCTCCGCATCGCCAGCCTCGCGCACCTCTCTTCCATTGCCCTTCCACTCCTCCGAAGACGAATGGGCTGCGCATATTTTTGGGCTGTTTTTGGGCTACGTTTAACCAGCTGTTGGTGCAACCTTTTTCTGTTTGTTTCCACATCTGCGTCCGTGGCGTGGCGCGATGCACCGGGTTTTGTACTAGGACTTAATTTCTTTGTCCGCCCGTTACAAAAGGAAGAGCACCATACGATCATCATCATCATTACCATGTTGGCTAGAAACATTTCAGATAATTTTATATGTTAGCCACTGGGAAACCATGGCGAATGATTTGTATTTTATATTTTTTCTTCATGTGTTTACCTCTTGTAGTCAACCCCTTTGCTTCGGCCGCGGCGGCCGCATTTCGATGGAGGCAAAATGCAAAAACGCCTATGTGCTTGCGTTGTAGTGCACGTTAAAGAACCCCAGGTGGTCAAAATTAACCCGGAGCCCTCCGCTACGGCATGCCTCATAATCAGAACTGGTTTTGGCACGTAAAACCCCAGAAAGAAGAACCCCTTTGTTTGAGCGTGTGCTTGATGCTTGCATCTGTGATATTTTTTACTTTTTCTTCTGTGAGCTAGTCTGGTTAAACACCTGGTTTGGCCGTGTATTTGATGCTTTCAGTTAGCGCCTTTACTGCAAATGAAAAAAAAAAAAAAAAGCTTTACTAGGTTGTTTTTACTGACTCATTTTGGCTACAAGCTACCGAGGCCCGACTGCATAGGTTGGCTACTTTTGGGCTGTAATATCCGTCTGTATTGGCTATGTCAATCTGCGTCATCTGGCAACACTAGGCGCTGCTCCCAAATTGCTCGCTGGCCCCTCGATCTGCGCGGTTCTGCGACGGATTTAGTCACTCATGTTCGTTTTTGTGGGTTATGTCGAAGTCATTCCACGCCACATGCTTTCTCAGCCTCGTTTGACTCTCCACCGAAATGGACGCCCGCTGATCATCGGCAATGCACGATGTTGCCGGTGAAAAAAAAAAGCGCACTGCTACAGATTTGGAAATGAAGTGCTTCTAAACGATGGGGTGATCGTAGTAAACATGCTTGCTTCGGATAGCGACGGCAGCGATGATGCTGTAGGGCAGGCTGCCCTGCGCATGATTCAGTCCCTCCAGGCCGTCGTTATTGCGAAGGACCTTCGTGAGAGAAGGATGTTGGCAAGCTTCCCTTAAAGCAAGCAAAGCTGACGGACATGGGGTTTTCACGTGCAAGCCAGTGAGAAGTACGTGGTGAGATGGTTGCGGCAATCTCGCCTCGCTCCAGCATTTCTACTGGATTTTTCAAGCTGAGAGGCTGCCGCGGGGACTTTCTTAAGTTTTTAAAAGGCCCCTTTTGAGGCCACCAAAGTGATGCCTTGGCGGAGCTCGCATGTCACTTGACGCCCGTGACCTCACTTTTCAGTTGTTAAAGCAGTGCCATTCTTGAATGCCAACAGCCGTGACTTGTTACACGCGATTGGAGCGCGCAAGAAGCAGAGTTAAACAGTTGAATGAGTCACACAACAATCAGCAGCCGGATGGAGGAAGGTGGTGGGGAGGGGCACTGGCCTCCCCACCATTATAGTTTTCTCACAACAGCTCTGCCATCCCCCTATTATGATTTTTTTCATGCAACCCGGTCATAACAATTATTGGTTATAACAACGGAATTTTCTTGGCACTCGAATATTGTTATAAGTGGGTTCGACTATAAACATATACACTTGCATATGTGTGTGCATGCTTGTGTGCATGCTGTGTGCATGTGTGCGTGCTTGTGCATGTGTATGTGAATTTGCATGCCTGCTGCATGCATGCAAATTCACATTCACGTAGATGCATGATGCATCTACGTGAAACTGAAACCAAAACACGAGAAACGCTGTTGCTATCATCATAATCATCCTGGAAGTTAACAATGTGGTCATAGCTATAGATACAGCAGATGTCAGTTCTCCATTGGCTGTTCTCACGCTTTTGTAGCATTTTTATCTAGCTGATACTCCAATGTACTGCCTCGGTATGGTCTTTTTGTTTGTGCCTTTTGGGACTGCAGTTCAGTAATCATTGGAGCGTGGCACGGAGCTCACTCAAGGAGGATGTTGGATGAAAAAGAAGCCTTGGGTAGTGTCTGGTCGCACATTGCTTAGCATAGTTGGTGTTGGTGCCATTTTAAATCTGTCTTGTAAGACATGTACTGAACTGCTGGCATATAATTTGCTTATGAGGGGTACCTTCTTTGCAACATTGCTCGATCGCGTGAGCAGATTCAGAGGCTGTCATATAATCAGCTTTCACATGTTTTATGGCACAGTTATGCAGGAGAGATTGTGCACATTAGAAGATACCTGTGGACGTCTTCACTGTAAACAGTTTATTCGCACTTGTCCTAGGGTGTGCTCTTGTTGACATGGCCCTAGTTTCGCAAGCTCTCTTGGTTGCTTTAAGCTCGCACAGTGTGCAATGCCTGTTACAAGTCTTAAGTGGTAGAAGCCATTCTATTAAAAATTAAGGAAACTAGTTTGGTAATTTTAGCTGGAATGCCTCCTTGATGTAGATAAAGCTGTCTCTTCTATATTTATTTTAGTTCATATCTCTTCTAGTTCATATCTGGTATATAGATACACTGACGCCAAAAGTGCTTGTCGCCGTGCCAAATCACATTTTTGCCTGTGCCAAGATTTGCGCCATAAGGTCAAATGGCTGTTCCCCCACTGGCATCTGAAAAAGCATGTGTAGAAAGGGAGATGTGTGAACACAACGTGATTGCTGGCTAATTGTTGAAGCCAGACAAATTCTGTCTTTGGGAGACTGGTCCATCAGCCTACCAGTCCATTGCCTTGTCCGATAAAGAATGGCAGTTCCCTGAGAAAAAATATAATTCAGTGTTCTTTCGCAGGCCCAAACGATACCATGTGACGCTGCCCATATCATGTTTTTCTTTTCTTTGCTTGCAGCGTAGTGTTACTGTGTTACATAGTGTGCAGCAAGTACTTTTTGTTATGTGTGGATAAACGCAGGCAGAGACTAATGACTGTGTAGTATTTGCAGCAGGCATGCCTGCCAGAAACCAAAGCACTGGTATGATGTACGACACTTTACAAGGAGCCTGCGGCTTGCAAAATGTTGGATGGCACTCTAGCATGGTGGTACAGTTGAACCCGGATATGTGAACCCACATATAATGAATTATTGTCTATAATGAACAGCAGTAAAATCCCCTTGAAAATTTTTGCTTAAAGTTTTTATTTGATATATCGAATTACCTATATATCAAACTTTTTTGGTGATCCCCTTAAAATTCTATAATAGTAGACGACGAATTTCTCAGACTCCAAAAATTCAAACTTGATGGATATTCCGGACTTCATATATGCATCATCAGGGTTCCCATAGAGCTATTGCATTCTTGCGACCGTTTTTTGGGGCGAATTTAGGCGCCATTGTTCGATTTTCCAGGACTAAATCGCTCGTTTCGAGCCATGCAACCTGATGTTAAAAGCCGCCATGTTGGATTTTCTGCTGGCTTGGCTAGGCTTGGCTTCCAGTGGCCTGCTCTATAGCCTCCAAGATTGGGAGGCGCACACTATCAATAGAGATGCATTCTCCTGTCTTGGACGCTATGCCCACTCTTGCTTGGCTGACAAAACGCTCCAAGGGACGGCACGTTTTTCTTTTTTCTTTCTTCTTTTGTGTCAGCACTATCGTCTTAATCACTATACGGGATCTGTTGTTTTTTTTTTCTTCTGAAGTTTCGGTTCCTATTTTGCACGTGGTGTGTCCACTGAGCAGATGTGTCTCGGAGATAACGTCGCATCTTTGTGTGTGTGTGTGTAGTTTCGCATTTGTGGCATCGGCGCCACCTCCTGTGCCTTCACGGGAGCCAAGTGGTGTGAAGAAACGTCGCTGCATTTCTTCGATCTCCAATGCGAACTCTGTTGGCGGAGATCAGCAACATGGTGACGCTCTTAACTGTATACGAAGACGATGTCACTCTTGGGCAAATCCAAGCAAATCAGTCGCCTCCAAGCATAGTATTAGGCATGGCATTCTTAGAGATCTTTTTACGCAGCTCTAGGCCTAATAAAAATTTTTTTTGGGGGCTTAACAAGTTTTTCAAACTGTTCGATTTTTCGCACTATTTTTGGGTTACCGCGAGGTCCGGAAAATTGGTCGGCTACTGTATCCGGGTTTGACAGTACTATTCACATGTAATGTTGCCGGACTTGTACTATGGTGATGATGTTAGTGGCATCACCATTGGCTATCCTGACATAAGCACTGAACAAGTAACTCAACCTGGTGTTCTGTGATTTATGAAATCCCAACCCTCCCATCGCATGTTAAAGCTTCTTGTTTCAAAATAAGAGGGGTGCTGAATTTCTTGAGTGAAATCCTCTTTGCTCCAGCTGGTTTCGTTCTGCGCCAACTTGCAAAGCATGTTAGCATTTTTTTCTTGTGTTACAGGCATCTGCGGCAGCATCTTCTGGCCTCCGAGAACTATGCGGTTGTGGTGGTGGATTGCCGGGGATCACGGCACCGGGGCATTGAGTTTGAGTCACATATCAAAGGCCGCATGGTTAGTTGCTTTGCTTGAGATTTTGCCATTTAGATAAGTGGCTAGGGTTTGGCAGTAAGAGGAACTATGAGACACTTGGCTGCAGTATTCTGCTGCTGAGCTTGAGGCCGTGCTCTGACAAGGAGTGAAATGCAAATCCCCCCTACTAAGGCGGTAACCCGTTATTTAAGAGGAACGAAGCAACATCTCTTGCACATTTTATTTTTCTCTTGTCATCATTAGTGCATTGGGTTGGACTCGGCACAGCAAGCGCAACGCCCATGTTACTCAGCTAGATGGGCACAATTGCATTGCACCCTTAATATCTTCTTTCATCCCTGTGAAAAACTTGCCTGCAGTGGCTTGCATCTTTAGTGACGGTTGTGTGTTTCTTGGCACATATGAGCCCACACGACACTTATAATCACTGGAATGTGAATGCAGTTAGACACGCTGCAGTGCTGATTTTATGTGAGTGAATGTGGATCTGCTTGATGCACAAAGGTGATCTTTTGGATGAGTGTTGTCAAAAAGGGCATCAGTGTGAGGAACAGCCTTTAAATGAGTACAGGTAAAATGGTGCGTGACAGAGCAGTTTAAGATACCATAAGTTACTGAATGTTGTACAGTATACATCACTTATAATGTAACCGCTTATAGTGCAGGACCGGATACAATATGGTCTTTTCAGACTCCCGTTAATTTTCCCATAGCACTCTATGTATATGCGTATTGCTTATAGCGCAGTTGCGGCATACAAAATACCGGTTACAGTGCGGCTGCCTGGAAGTTCAGCAGTCAATCTAGATGGCAAATGCTCCCCTCAAGCCGCAAATACCGTATTTACTCGAATATAACGTGCACTTTTTTTCCGATAAAACATTTCCAAAAATTGTGTGCACGTTAGAATCGTGTACGACCCTAAATCTGCGTTACCATATAGTCGTCGGCATTTCAAAATGGCCGCCTGAAACGCGCGTCGAGCCTAGCTACTCTCGAGCCTAGCTACCGTAACCTCCTCCATGTGCTACAGTACACGGGCTTAGGCAATAGCTTACTGTCTGTCTTCACGTTCTCTGTGTCTGCTCTATCAGCATGAAGTAACGAGTTCATCATGATGCCGCATTTAAAAGGAAAGCGATAATGTGTGCGGAGACGGACGGAAATCGGGCCGCATTACGGGCGTTCGGAGAATCTGAAACTTACGTTCGGGACTGGCGCAAACAGAAGGAGAGTATTTTCGCTAGCAAAGCAATGCGGAACAGTTTCAGTGGACCGAAGCAGGACGTAATCTGCGATGATCCACTTCGGCGATACGATCGCCTTGGCCCTATCTTGAAAGCAATCCGCGACGGCGAAAGTCCGCCGCACGCCGTGTTTTCGCCACTTATAGGTCGCATTGAAGTGAGAGGCATGATATCGCGAATGCGAATTCGCTCGCCGCGCTTTGTCACTCGAGTGTTTTGACAGTTCGTTTCGGTCGTCAGGGTTGCTTTTGCACTGCATCTGCATCTGTGCTGCAGCTGGTTGTTCCATGAGCAGGTGTTTTGCCGGGATGTCATAAGTTATCTCTCCTTCTTTACACCAGATAGTGATAGTGCTTAGCGTTGTGCGTTCTATGCCAGATAATGCAAATGTGAAGCATTCTTTGCTTCTTACCAGGTGCTTCGCGATCAGTCGGTAGTTAAGCGGGTTTCTGGCTGAGCTCAGTTGGAGCCTCTTCAATAAAAGAAGTTACATGTGTGATTGTGGCATTTGAACCATGGTCCCCCAGTGCAGCAGCCGGTGCTTTATCCATTAGGCCGCAGATGAATATGTTATGAGAGAATAACAGCCTAATCGCTCCGACGTCCATGCTGGTATGCAAGCACTGTGCTTGCATTTCAGCATGATCATGCCACTGGTTCCTTTGTGCAAACTAATGCTTTAAGAGACTTGGCATCTGTGTCATGTTGTGTAGCAAAAATTCACTTAAAAAAGTGAGAGCTTGCCAATTTCTCCCATTGTTTTCTCATGGCAGCTGGCGCTCTGAGGTGCAATTCGACATTGCACCTCCTGCGGGATCAACCTATGGTGTTTATTCTCCAGAGTACAAAAAATCAGTTATCATACTATCTGGTCATTGCCTTGCTGCTGTTGTCACATGCACGCTCGCATCTCATAGACAAGAGTCACCTCAGATATGCTTCTTGGATTATTTTCTGGTATGAAAGCTTTTACGCATTTAGCCATGTTTTGGTCAGATTATATGAGTGCCAATTTTCCTTTTTACAGTGCCTAAATTGCCTGTTATTTTATGTTGGGGTTTGTGTCCTATGCTGGCTTTTGTGACAGCATCACATTTCAAGAGGTATCAACCTTAGGCCTGAGCCCCCCCTTTGGGGCTTCTTCTCTATCATACCAACTGATGTGCCATTTGAGTTAGTGAAGGCACTTAATGACATCAGAGCACTGTAGTGAAGTCCAAGAGCATTGTAATAGCAGGAGCCCGGTATCTTTTTGTTGTATAGTAGACTTGCGTTAATTCGACTCCGCCTAATTCGATTTTTCGGTTATTTCAATCCTGACCTAAGGTACCATCAGGTTCCCATGCATTTCTGTCGGCTCAAACTTTGTTATTTCGATCCCTAAAAAAATTATCCGGCCTTCGCCGGATAATTCAAACTTTACCAGTCAGCATGCATGTGCCTGACCCCTATGGTGACCCCACTTGCGACCCCTTTAGTGGCAGCAGCTGTCTCAGCAGAGCTTAGGGGTACAGTGAATGCGAATGCGTTGAACACACGTCATTTCCCGCTGAAAATGCCTACTTTTGGCCTGCCCTAAAAACATTTTTAAAAATAACTGCAGCTCACATTGTCTGATTATAGTATTTACCTGATCCTAACGTGTGGCTTTTTTTTTTTTTTTTTCAAGAAAATTGGGCCGAAAATAACTTGCGTGTGGTGCAATCAGATAGGAAACCAAAACTGCCTTCGCAGCGTTCGTATGCTTTACAGCAGTTGTTCTCAGCCACGGATATGTCGGCAACCCCTTGTGGACCAGTGCATGATGTGATGGGGGACCCCTTGCAGTAAGCGGGGGGAAGTATAAATGAACACAACATGCAGCGTGAAACAGATGCCTTTTATTGCTACTTGGCAAAAAATTGTCAAACACGAAGTGCCACGTCAATTCTAGTCTGGACAGCTTGCCCAGACATGGCTCAGACGAACACGTAGTTGCACTTTGCGCCTAGGTCAGTTGGGTGAGTTTGGGAACGTGTGGAGAAGAGGGAAAGGTGGTGATCGAGACCAACCGAGACTAACATGCGACTTGGCGAATTATTCGAGGCAACATCAGTTATTTATTTAATCTATTGCTTGAATAGACGAATTAATGTTTAGAGAAATAATAAAACATACAAACCGAATGTCTGCATGCTCTTGTTTTATTTTGTGCCATAGCAAAAGAGACGTACAGTCAACCGCAAAAGTTTACGGATCACAGGATCTCAGAAAATGTCCAATTCCCGAGCAACCTGTAGCAGTGGCCAATAAAACTGTGTACGACAATGTCGTTAGCATATTGTAGTCGAGGTCCGAAATGCAAACACCAGGCTGTGTTGTGAGGCTGCGGAGATATTCAGCTTTTTCTCAGATTTCATGGTACATAATATTTTGTAGTTGACTGTACTTCCGTTTCGTCTGCTTGTTCCCACATTGTGCAGTCACGTGCGTAGAGAGTGAAACTCATTTTCTACCGTGTTCCAGCACCGCAATCATGCTCTCTCATCCTCTTGCACCTGCCTCAGTACTCATGATTGTGGCATTGACTTATACCTCTAATCAGGTGTTCACATGCAGAGTGTGCACAATCGTCCACTGTGATAAGTGAGACAAATGCAACAGCTCACGGGCGTGACCATACCAGAAGTGTGCCACTCAGCAACAACGCAAGAGAGAGAGAGAGAAAAACAAAACAAGGCGGTGCCCATGACATATTTGTCATGCGATCCTCCAGCTCTGGTATGGGAGAACGCAGGGAAGGAATTTCGCTTGCTTAGGCAAGACGGGGCAAGTGGAGGAAGTGTCGTGTGGGCCGTTGCACTCGCCTCCTGAATTCATGGTGTAGTGTTTAAGACTGTTCGGCACCTTTGATAGTATGCAGTAATGCGGAAGAAAGACAGAGTCGTTTGGGAGCATTTATAAAAATGAAAAGCACCTTGAAAAAATATAAAGATTTGATCAGCAGTGGCAGCAGCGAGGGGACGCCTTGTCCGTCACGGCCTCGGTGTCCGGCTCGTACGCCGCTCGCAACCCACATGCGGTGGTCGCACGTGAGGACCGCGTCTAGCACAGCAACATCAGTGCCAGACTGGAACGCTGCTCGGCACAGCTCAGGTGCGGTAGCTCAGGGACCGGCGGCTCTCGGGTCAGCCAGTGTCTCAAGCCCTGGCAACTGGAGCCCTGGTTCCTCGGACACCCTCGTTCACGCTCGGCTCCGCGGTCCACGGAGAAAGAATAACAGGAGGCGAAACTGGGCCGGCGCCAGCGTGAGCACTGGTCGTGATAATGTCACGCTGGGAGAGGAGGAGATGCGCTGGTGGGTGAACGTTGGCACAGCGCCCCTTGCGGCGACGGAAGGAACTACTTCCCTCACGATCGGAGCGGCGCGCACGTGGCCGCGGTAGCCGCGAGGGAAGTAGTTCCTTCCGTCGCCGCAAGGGGCGCTGCGCCAACGTTCGAGGTCTCTGATGGCGCCCGGCATCGTCTGCTACTGATCACTTGCGCTGGGTTGTCGGATACCGCCCAAAAAGTTTTGCTCCAGCGCGGTTTGCAATCCAGGGATAGAAGACCTGTAGACCGTGTTAGTATGCATATTTTTTCCGGATTATTATTTAGGATAACATGCTATTTATGTGGCAATAAGACCAAGGAACTTGAAAGACCAGACAATCTGCGATAGTAGCCAAGGTGGCGCACTGGCATCAAGCCACTGCGTGCGAGCAGACGACAAGAGCGCGCTCACTGCGTCACGGATCCGCTGCATCGCTTCGGCAAACCGTCATGTGACCATACGTTATGTGTCCGGCATTCTGTAGGGGGTGCTGTCACGACGCCCGCTGCCGCATAGTCCCGCGCTCCTGTGTGACATTATGACGACACGGGAAGGAGCCGAGTTGCGCCTCCTGTATTATTCTTTCTCCGTGCCGCGGTCCTCCGCACCTTGCCACGGACGTCTCGCCTGGCAAGACCTCGTTCACCCCAGGAGCCGGAACTGCTGCCCGCCTGGTTCGAAGACTGCGAGATCGCGCCTTGTGCCGCCGTGCTCGTGCACCCGTTCACTTCATTCTTCACGGAGCTAGGGTGGCCGCTCCGATCTTCTCGCAGCACTTGCATGTGACACATGGGTTCGCGGCACTTCAGATATTTCTTTTTCTGCTATTAATGAACTGATTTGAAAAATTCTTGCGGTAGAACATTCCTTAGAGGGCACGTAACAACTTCCAGCGATTTCTACATTGTTTAGGAGTTTTAATGTCATTTCTATGTTGTTTTTTGCTTTGGATACATATAATGTGGTCATGCGTTTTGATTCAGGGGCGCGTTAGACTCGGGCAAGTACTGTGAAGTGAATAGGCAGTGTGTTATGAGGTTTTTCTGTGTCTTGTTTAATTTGACCTGCCAGATAATTCTATCAATTTTGTTGGTCCTGTGAGGGTAGAATAATGGAAGTCGTCTGTATAAAGGTTTTCTCTCTGAACTATGTTTCTTCAAAAAGTATGTTTTATAAGAAGTGTGTTGGCCGTGTTTTTCCATATTTTTTAAACTTATTTATCTTTTCCTATGCACATTTATCAAGACAATGATTGTTTTTTGTTGTGTTATCATTGCATGGAGATTACTGAAGAGTGTGTGATCACACTGGTTTGGCTGCCAAGAGCTGCGCATCTGTATCATATATATTACACAAACATATGTACCAAACTTCTTAAGACAACGGGGTTGCAAAAAGATGGAGACTGAGAAACAGTGGGCAAAAAAGGAAAGCCTCTCTCCAAAGCTAATGTTTCAACAAGGGAACTTGCATTTGTCAGTACACCAAGTGCTTTCCTTTTCATTAGGAATAGCAAATGAACTTGTTGGGCTAGTTGGTAACACATGTTAGATAATTAAAAGCACTGTGTCTGGTGGACGTATGTAGTGTGTGTGTGTGGGTGTGTGCGTTGTTGCTAGTGGGCCTATTTGTGCTCTTTTAATCGTCAGGAATAGTTTAGTATAATGGTCACAGTTATCATTCCTGCTTCTGAAAGAAAAAAAAAAAAAGAGGATATGTCTTGCTTTGTACAGGGCACAGTTGAAATAGCGGACCACGTGGAGGTACTGCAGTGGCTGGCCCAGGAGAAGGACTACATTGACCTGTCCAGGGTAGCAATCCACGGCTGGTCCTATGGTGGGCACTTTTCTCACTTGTTGAACCCTGTCAATGTTTGGATACCATTGCTACACTAGTTATATCAGTGTTTAGCCAAGGCAATATTCTCAATCCTGCAACATCTCTTGTAAGAGGTGAGGGACATGCCTGGTATTAAGGGTACTCAGGGGTGGGACTCCTGCGCCAATTGCGCCATTTTAATACAAACGCAATTTCCTGTGCAAAACTGCGCCCAACATAGAAACTGCATAAGCTTTTGTATCGAATGAAGCGATTTTGCATCAAATATGGGACCCGAGTTTTTGCACGTGTAGATCTGTTGATGGACACAAAAAATGCATAGAACCCTAGCCATAGACAGCTTCGCTGTAAAGGAGTGCAGCCGTTCGCATTGCGCACATTGCACGACGGTGCCTCCCACACTGTTTCTGGCAATTTTCACGCTTATAACACTGGAATCGGTCGCGACTGTATTTGACATTTTTGCTGCTGGAATGTATATTTTGAGGCTCGTGCAAACAAAAATGTGCCTGGTTATGACCGATACTGTGTGGGATCCTGCATTTTGGATTTCATTATAGCAAGGTAAGGCTCTATTGAATGAAAACATGACCAACGAAACTTGTTTGTTATATTGAAGTTTGATGGCATATTCGTAGTACAATTTCTGGTGTAGCATGATTCACATGAAAGGCTGGGAAATATGTAACTGAAACGTAAAAAAAACAGCTTGGCAATCAAGCAGAATGACGGAGACTTAATTAACAGTAACTGAACAAGGCAAGCAAAGCTTAGCCAAGAGTCATTGCAAGGGGTCTCATGTTTGTGCCCCTGTTATTCGAGTAAAACAATTCACTTGAATGACAGCAGCATGCTCACAGTGCCATGCTATAAAGCACTGTGCAAGTTACTCGAACCGATGGCTGTGCAGGTGGCTACCTGTCCTTGATGGGGCTGGCGCAGCGGCCAGACATCTTCAAGGTAGCTGTGGCTGGGGCGCCGGTCACCTCATGGGGGCTCTACGACACGGGCTACACGGAGCGCTACATGGGTGCCCCCCAGGACAACCCACAGGGTTACAGGAGGGGCTCGGTGCTCTCCTACATCTCGCAGTTGCCCAGTGAGCAGAACCGGCTGCTCATCGTGCACGGTCTGATGGACGAGAATGTGCACTTCACACACACCAGCCAGCTGGTGGCTGCGCTTGTCAAGGCCGGAAAGCCCTACCAGCTTCAGGTACTCCGGGTGCAAGGCGCAGTGGCCAGAGCTCCTTTATGTGCGCTGTCACATTCTCTTGCTGATTCCTGGCTACAGTGGCCACATTGTGATGGAATGCAGAAATACTCAGTGGCTGCACATTGAGGAATTCCACATGATGGCGTTCGGACATCGGAAGGAAGCAAAATTAGCAAGTCTCAGCTAGTCTTTAGTGCTGTATTTGAAAACAGTGTGACGTAATACGATAAGTAAATGGGCTGTGAGTGATGTGCACTGGACACCACAAGGTGCAGGTGAGGTGATCACTATAACAGGCCTGGCGTCCTCGGGTTGCTGCCAGAGCACTCAAATCCTGCTCACGAGCCCAGTCCCCAAAAAAGGTCGTCTCCAGTTGATGGCAGCATCACATTTTTTGCGCCATGCTTGCTGACAGCTGTAGCCAGTGAGAACTCTTCTGTGTTGCCGATTTGTCCCAACACGTGGTCGTCCTTTTGCCATAGTCTGTTTAAGAAGGGCTACATGGTCACCTGGTTTTTGTAGATGAAGTTTCTCGGCCACCTTTGTGACTAATCAGAGCTGCTGTCACAGGGAGAACCCATGCACAATGCCGATGAAGAAATTACACCACGCTGTCTTCGCATCCAGTACCAACAGCATAGCAACCACAGAATAAAAATTGAAAGTCAGCAATTGCCCTAAAATGATGCAGGGGTGCCATGCACTTTCATGCATTATGTCACATTGCTTTAAACTAGGGGTGTGCAAATATTCGAAAAGTTCGAATATTATTGAATATTGTGTTTTTAATATTCGTATTCGATTCGAAAAATAGGTATTAGAAAATGGTTAGAATATTCGGATCCAGCCGGATATTCCAATCAAATCGAATGTATTGCTGGCTGTGCGAGAGCAAACATGGTCCTTAGCATTTGTTTCTATCTAATCTAAGAATATTGGGGCGATTTTGTGCTGAATTTTGTGATTATTTCTTGCTGCTAGCGAAATTGCGCCTGTAATTCACACTTACCCACTAGACGTCTAAACTGTGCAGGAAAGCCATTCTCTCACTAGCAAGGGGCACTTCTTTTCCTTTTTTTGCAGCGCTACTTTCAATTCTGAGCTTATTGCTCGACAGCAAGTGCGATGAGTGATGACTGGCACAGAGTCAAATGCCTCCGAGTTCACGGGCATTTGATGCGGTATAATAAGGCGGAGGCTGGCGAGCACAGCTAGGGAAAATGACTAAACTCTCCAAGTAAACATGAGTCAAATACACAATGTTTTAGTATCGCGGCTTACTAGTCTAGTTTTTTTTTTTACATTGACATACACTAGTAATTGCAATGTTCCAACATAACAAATTAACCCAACTTGATAATAAATGTATGTGCATATCATCATTCGATATTCGAAGCTAAGTATTCGTATTCGATTCGTATTCAAAAATTTTGATATTCGCACACTCCTACTTTAAACCCTTTCAATGTCGTGTTTTTTCGGAAGTAAGGCACCCCCAATGTCGGGTTTTTTCTTTGACATTATAAAATGAACATAATGATTTATTTTTGGTTTTGCAGAAGGGAAAAAATTACACAGATAATGGCACATGTTCTCTTCGTATAGTCCTCACATTCCTAACTGATGAAGGGAATAAAAGCTCACAGCATAAAATAAATAAAAGCCACAACCGACTCAAAAACACCATCGTTCAGAGTACTTTTTCATGGTGTCAGGGTCAGAATCCGACGTGGTTGAAGTTGCCTCTTCCTTGGGTGACAAGGTCTCATCTTCCGAGTTCAAGCTTAGCTCTTATTCAAATTCAGACGAGCCGCAGCTCCAATCAATAGTTGAAGGTCCTGCGCGAGCAGCCATCTCAAAGTGGTCACATGGCTAGGCTAAAGGAAGGAGTGCTTTTGTTTATTTGAACCCAACCAGACAAAGCAAAGAGAGCAACAGATGAAAGAGATACGACAGAGGGCAGAGCCATCCTGGAGAAAGCACACTTACGAAAGGAGTACCCTCATCACTGGAAAACATGTGTGCTATAGTGAAGATAGCGGAAGATGGGGAAAAAAACAAAAACAATTTTCAATATGCAACAGATAATAGAAACACGCAAGAGTGGTGGCCTTGCGCTATGGTGCCAATATTTGAACATAGAATGAGCGTCGTCTCGGTGTGTAAAGTCCGGGAGCCACCCCTCCTATCTGCAAATGCGTGTGCTTTGCATGACACAACCATGCCCACGCAGGGGAGCGTTCCACAGACACTAACAAAAACCCAGGCTGAGCAAACCAAGAGACAGGAGCAAATATGCTTCTAGATATATACAACTAATGGTGGAACCACGTCGGAACTTGCCAGCTTTATGTTACTCTGCCCATACGAGTTGAGATACTGGAGAACATACAGGTATGTCTGTGACATAGCGAGACAAAAACATGCTAACATACCAGTATGCCAGTGACACTGATGGAGTTGAAATGCAGCACTTTAGTGCTGCATATAGAAGCGAGACTTGATAATTTTGCAATCTGAGACAGTAATAAAGCATGTTTGCACAGAGTTGCAAAGTTTGCGTCTTTGTAACAGGAACACCTTCTCCGCATTTTTTTCTCCCAGGGTTGCCATACAACAATTTAAATTGTGCCCAAGAATGCTATATAAGATGAAAGGACTCTTTCCCACTAATTAAAAAAAAAGAAGAAAGGAAGGAAGAACTTTTGGTTTTTACGGCAATTCCATTCATGCCTTTCAGTTCTACCCTCTGAGCTTGGTCACTGGCATTGCTAAACTTGCATTGACTGGGTTACAGGTATACCCAGCTGAACGACACAGCTTGCGGCACTTGGACACGAGTGAGCACTATGAGACCACGCTACTGAGCTTCCTGCAGGACAACCTCTGACTCTGCTACAAGATGACATGGTTCCAGATCGATGTTTCGAAAGTGGTGCGAAGACCAGGATGCCTGAGCCGGCGCCGTCGCTTTACCGTGCCGTGGTGGTTCCTTGCCCTACTCTTCTGGTTGGGGCTGGCAATGGAAGGTGCTCATTCATGGCTGCCATATAGCACTGCTGCCTATTGGCTCTGCAACAGTCCTCCAGGCTACCAGGCAGTACAGACGGTACCCACCGGCCTGGTGAAAGTGAGCTGCAGGCGAGAGGCTAAACATCAGATTGAGATCATGCAGGCTGCCGTTGTTGCTACTGCGGCCCAAAACGATGTCTTCTGCTACATGGTGTCGGTGACTTTCGCTTGTGCTTAGCCCAGCAACACGAGTAGCAGCCTTGCTGCTGTTTAGGGCCAACACAGGCGCTGTGGTAATGCAGCTTAGGCTGGCCACTGTGGCTCAATTGCATGAGTTACAAGAGGCCAGTGCTTTAGCACCAGTCAATCACCTGCCATGCCATTGAAGCTGCAGTGTCATGAGGGAAGCAGCTTTGGTCGGCCCACCAAGTGTTTCATATGCCAATCAGCATTCATTGCTAGATGCAGTCACTAACGGTGTGCATTCTTGTCAGCAAGTGAACTCTTCTGTGTGGTTCCCCACCTGTGCCTGGTGATTGGAGTGACCTGCTAGGTGTGACTTTTACCATAATGATAGTGTGTATAAGTGATCAAACATCCTCACACGGGAAGGCCTGCCCCTGAAGACAGGTTTTTGCAGTCGATAAGGCAGGAGGGAGGGGGTAATGGGAAGGGGGGCATGAATGTGCACAATTGTCATTGTTCTGTGTGTCCCGACTGTGTTGCTGGACTTACGGCAGCCTTTTATTTTATTTGACCAGGTAGGTGGGTGTCCTATGCATTCATTGCAGTGTGTGGAAACAGAGTAGGTTGAAAAAAAGGCATGAAATGTGTTGCAGAGTGTGCAAGTGTGGACCTTCATGTGACACATTGATATCTCGATGAATGAAACAACAGCTCTTCTCTTTGGTCGTATTACCGCTATAGGAATGCAGAAATAATTGTGCCATGGGCTCTGCTAGTGCTGGGTCACAGCAGCGACATTAATGTAATGCAAAGGCTTGCTCTAATATGTTAGTGCAGAAGTGACCAAGATGCGAGTACAGCTATGGCAGGAGGGTAACAATTCATTTGCCACGGTGAATTAGTTTGCAGTGGGATCATGAATGTAATTATTATAAAATATTTATAAATAGGGGATGTATTGGTACCTTCTTGAAAGTTGAACTAGAAGGATTTGTTGTGGCAAAAGATGCGGAAACCTGAACGTTATGTCATCCCAGTAAACTGCTGTTATTGATAAGTCTAAAATTTTTATAGTGAATAAGGGGGGGGGGGGGGAATAAGACGGAAGAAAAAGACAGTGACTGTCCGAAGGGAGAAATGGTCAAGTTCTGCTTCATGTGCCAGAAATTATTAGAACTCATGTTGTCATTACTTTTTGCTGCTGGCTTTTGCCTGCTGATTACTTGAGTGTGAGAAATTGCTTCCTTGCTCATATTTTACCGACTCAACAAATCAAGTGCTGTGTTCTATGAAATGAAAAAAAAAAAAAATTTGCTTTTGAAACTTCACTTCCCACTTGAACTGCACATCCTCCCCCCATATTTTTAAACATTTCAAAGGGTTGAGGCTAATGAACTTCCTTTGTAGAGGTGGCCCCATTGGTGGATGAATTTTTGGCCCCCAGTTTTTAGAAGAATGTGCGATTTGAAAATCAGACATTTCACATTAACACAATGACAGATGCTCCCAGAGCATTAACTGATTTTTTTTTTTTTTCTGAGGAACCCTATAAGCTTTCAGATGCCCCATTGTCATTGCTCCCTAGACATGCATGCTTAAAGGGCATAACAAATGTCTGCACAGAATCAAATAGATACAATGTGTTAAAGATGCAAAAAGAAATACGAATGAAAAGAGCACACAAGCTTAATGTGGGAGGTAGGAGGGATTAGTGCTTACTAATATTGTATTGCAGTGCTAAAGGAATGTTTGTGTAGGTTGTTGTGTGCATTGATTCGAGTACTCTTCTAACCCAAGAAAGCCATTTGTTGAATCCTAGAGTTGTCAGGAATCTGCTTTGCGAACACATGCTGTCTTGAACACTCTTTAGTGCCATGTGACATAGGGAAAGCTCTTAGTGGTACTGCTGGTGGGATCATTCTGCCCACTGCAGTGCGTTCACTGATGACTTATGGCATCACTTCAGTTTGAGTAGCAACACGGCCACTCTAGAGAGTTGCACATGTGCAACAGCTTTAATATACAGCATTCTTCTGCTTGACTGGCTCCAAAACTGCGAGTGGAACTCTACTTTGAGCCTGGTTTAGTAAATTGTGTTATAAAGGATACAAGGAAACACGAAAATTGAATAAAGTGATGAACAAGGGGACACATAGACTTGTGACACTGGGTTTCATGTTTCAAGTTCCTGTTGTGTAGGAGTTGGCTGTGCTTGAAATGGAGGTGCCAACTGTCCTTTTGGTGCATGCATTTGTGCATCGTGAGCAAGAAAAAATTCACCGACGATTACGATGCTCCCTAATGCAAAATTTGAGCGCAGCTTTATACGTGTTTTCATTTCGCAATATATTGGCTAGCATGGTCAATCTTATTGTGCAGCATGTTGCAAACAGAGCAAAGTGTGGCACGACTGCCTTGCTAATCAGGGGATTACGAGAGGCAGTGCATGGGTGACACATGGGCGTGATTCAAAGCAGTCGCCGCAGACAGACCTCCCAGACGACGCGCGTTACTCTGGCACCATCTTCTAGCCATCATTGTCGTAGAGCCAGCGGCAGTGCCTGTCTTGCACTGCACTATGCTTTTCTTCTCACGCTTTTACCACACCCTCCTCTTCTACTTTCTGCCTCATGGTTCCGCTGTACTCTCCTCCTCCACTTTCCTCCTCCCGCTGTCTTCGCTATTGCCATCTTTCATTGGCCGCTGTGCGCTACATTCGCTCTTTCATCCTTCGCTGTGCTCATTTGCTCGGTTACACCAAGGGACAACGATGACGCTCAACGCAGGAATGGCCGCCTAAGAGCTGCACTCTAAGCAGTTGCTAAGGTTGGCTTCTCATTAAAAGCAGTGTGGGGAAAAGCCTGCTTTACTCATCCCATCTTTTTGCTGCATACTTTTACTACAGGAAGCGGCGTTATAAAATAAATATGAGAGTCATCCAAAAAGTAAGTTCCAATTATTAAATAAACTTGCACATTAGAGAAAGACAGCGCATATACAGTCGAACCCACTTACAACAATACCGGTTTTAACAATATATCAATTATAACAATCGGAAGCTGCTGCACCGTCAACTTTGGTATCTTTTCAATGCTAAAATAACCCGCTTATTACAATGCCCCCATGCCGCATTATCAGTTACAACGCTGACGTTACTGGGTGTCCGTGCCGAAAGGGAATAGAATGCGAACTCCTTGAAAAGAAAAAAGAAAATTGAGGCGTTGCACGTCGCCGCGCGTTGTTTTCCATCCTTCTCCGCATCGCCAGCCTCCCGCGCTTCTCTCCAGTCGCCCTTCCACTCCTCAGAACAGGAATGGGCTGCGCCCATAGCTCTACGCCGCGCCAGCCTCTGCAACACGAAAGGACTGCGCCAACTGCGCTGATATATGCGCTGGGCTGGCGGTGTACCGCAGTAGAGCCACAACTGCATTAGCGTCCACCGAAACGAAGCGGCAGAGTTCGCATCGCCATAGTCATCAGTGAAATTCGTACTGGAATGTCAGCAACGGCGGAACGCTTCATGCCTATTTATGCCTTTAAAGCTTTTATTGCGTTTTACCGCCGCGCATAGCACCGCATTGGCCGTGTACTTTCATGATTGCGTAGTCGCCATCCAGGATCGCGTCGATAGCAGCCGCGATTTCTTCTGCAGCGGTTGCGGCAAACAGTAGTTTCGTTTTCGGTGCGCGGCCTACGGCGCGCCTTCAGAACCGCAGGCTCGCCGTCCATGATCGCGTCGACAGCGGCTGCTGTTGCGGCTAACAGTAGTTTCGTGTTTACTCAATGCAAAGCTGTCGAGGATGAAAAGCACCATCTACATCGCGATGGGCAGCAACCTGGCGACACTGTAGAAAAAAGAATCGGGATGTGCGTGCGGTATTGAAAAGCGTGTCTCAGATGAAGACGCGTGCCGCGCTGTGAAAGAAGTTGCGAGGCCTTCGCCGCTGCGAGCGCTATTCAGTCACGAGATGACGAGAATTGCAGCTTCTGCACTGCTTTTGTGCAAAACAAACAGGATTCTGCTGATTCATTTAGTAAATAAAAGAGTGTTGACGTAGAAAGCATTTGTTTATTGTTTTCTTGATATCCTCGGTAATTCGACGTTCAGTTAATTCGGCCATTTTTTCGGTCCCGTGAAATCCTTAAGTTTTTTTTACTATATCAGTGCCATTCTTGAACGCCGACAACCGCGACTTGTTACACGCGATCAGAGCACGCAGGAAGCAGAGTTGAGCAGTAAGAAGAGTATGCACAATCAGCAGCCGGATGGAGGAAGGGGTGGGGACGGGCACTGGCCTGCCCGCCATTATAGTTTTCTCACAACAGCTCTGCCATTCTCTTATTTTGATTTTTTTTTCATGCAACCCGGTTATAAGAATTATCGGTTATAACAACGGAATTTTTGTGGCATTTGAATATTGTTATAAGTTTTTCGACTGTATTGCCAGATGGTGTGGTGCATATTATTCCAGGGGTGAATTTCTTATCTAAGAAATTCTACTTGAGCTAAATTACTTTCAAAGGCACCCATTATTCGCACGAGAGATCAAAATGAATGTTTTAAAATTAAAAATTTTTAGGTAATTAACTTTTAAACTAATACATTTACGGCACAAGCTGTAGCCGGTGACTTCAAAAGTCTTATTCACTGGGATTGAATTCTGAGAATGACGCAAGTTTCGAAATATGCTTTCCCAAAATTTGCACTGAAATGCGTTGGTATTCAGGAAGTTTTTGATGTTTAATGTATCAAAAGGCATTTTGTTAAAAAAATAAGTGGAACAACAGTGCATTTTTACTGCAAGCTTGCGCGTATGTCAAAACTGGTGCGAGCTTCAAAATTAATTCTAAGTGGATGTGACTTGTAAAATTACTGGCTTCACATTGTGTATCGCAGTATGTGTGCTAAAGTAATTAGTTAAAATGTTGATTAGTGAATATCGTTAATTAGTCATCCATTTTGTTTTTCAGTGAATAATTAACAGAATTACAACTAATGTTTTACTGTAGCTGTACCCTACGCATCTACAAAATTTGTCCAAACCGTTTCAGGGACCCTTTAATTATCAGAAGGACCTACCCTAAAGACTCGGTACATTTGTACAAAATCGTCAAAAGCGTTTCAGGGTCCCAACAGTGCACTATAATCGTCCCACAAGCTGGCACTTGGTAATCTTGTGTAGTACAATCTAATATTGTGGAAAAGCCTATTTCTAGTATTACGCATATCCCACATCATGGCGCAGCACACACACACACACCCAGACGCAAGCATCCACGTTCACACCACCATAGAAGTGCACACCAACTGAGGGAGCCAAAATCATATTCATCCGAGCTCGTGCACGGATACCGCTGACACTACGGGCTGTATAGTTTCAAAAGTCGGACTCTGTAGCCAAGCAAGAATGGCAAGTTGGTCGAGTTTGTATACGAGTGCATGGCTGGTGTACCAGCGCAGCTGAGACGAAAAATGGAGACCAGAATTAGACATGCGCGGGACGCGCATAAACTGTTGCGCTTTAGTGGAGTAAGTTACGCGCGACGCACCGCTAGCTAAAAAAAAAAAACAATCTCCAATCCACGCTGTGAAGGTGGTTAGAAAGCAAAGTGGCAAACGACAATTCGAATTATTACCCATGGCGACGTAGCTTGAAATTATTCACATGATGACATTCACATGCGTTTTAGCTAATTATAAGCCTAAGGTGTTTCAATGGCCTGTGACTTAGCTTGCGCAGCTACTTCGGGCACCTACAAAGAGTGAACCAGAGAGAAGAGAGATGCACTAAACCACACTTTCGCTGTGCCTCATATGCACGCTGCTCTTGAGGAGTCCTCACTTTACGTGGCCTTCCCATAGTACTGTCGCAACACAAATCGGTTGCTAGGCGGGTTCTTCTTTTACATGTGAAAGTTTAGTTACGTCACTCCCTGCTTCGTATGCAGCTTATGCTACCATAATCTTTACCGAGAAACGCTTGCGGCGAATTTCAGTAATTTTTTTTTTTTCTGTCTCCTGCATGGCTGGCGCTGCCGCTGCCACAGATACGTAGGGGTGCGTCGATACCACGTTTCTCCGTACAGGATGGTGACACGTCCGCTTGTGCTGCCATATTGTGTCGGAACACGTAAAGGCGCGCTATGACGTGCAGTGGGAATTTAGGTTCTGCGCTCGCTGACAGAGCAAAAACAATTTCAGTTTCGAAGTTTGAATGCCTCTGTGCATTGCAATATTTACGTCTTACCTGAAAAACTGAGGTGGAACGCTTACACTAAAGCAATGCTAGAATAAGTTTCGAGCTCAGCTGATAACTAGTCATTGTTTCCGCGCTTTTGCTTACGCTCACAAGTTTGATACGGAAACGATGTTGATGCATAGGGTATAAGAAAGGCTAGTGACGATCGACGAAGCATAAAGGCAGTTGAAGTAGCACTTGTCCGTGTCCCTTACTACGTTCTTGTGCTGTATTTTTTGCAGTATATTTCCTCGCGGTACAGTATAATATTTCCTGCCTGTATAAGTATAATGTCTAAATGTTTTGCTGTAATAGATTGGTCTTACGTTTGTTTACTTATGCAACAAGCCATAGATGAGCACATCAGTGTGAAGAAGAGCAGCATATAGGGACTCATCGCACCAATTAAACGAAAGGGAAAGTTTATTGCCAAAATATATAGCTGTCACTTGAGTAAAACTAGAGGAAGACGGCTTCTAAATAACAGAGATGTGGCTCAAGGCAGCTCACCAACACGTTCACTTGTCTGAAGCCACATTAGGTCATGCACATAAACAAAATAATGTTCACGTTATATGCTTGTTGCAAACATGAAAATCAATCTCTCAAAGATTGCAGCTATGCCGGTATTACCTCCATATTCCATCCCCCTCGTTACGTCTGACTCGTACAATCAGTGTATAAATGCTGAGCCGCAACACGACAAAACTCCCCAAGAACATTTTCCTAACATTTCGATGCTCAGTGCATGCGATTGTTGAAAAATACACATAGGGCTTCGAACAGTTCGAGCATTTAATCGCCTTGATTAAATGGCTACGACGGCATATGCCTAGTGCTTCGGAAAATTTCCAGAAGACCATTGCCCTAGACCATTGGCTTAGCAGATCAAAGTTCTTGCAGACCTTTCCTGCGTTCTCGGTCGCGGGGAAATTAAGTCATAGGTGTAGTTTTTTCGTTTCGCTAGTGCACAATGGTGTGCAGCAAACGGGAATGATGGCAGTGTTCCAAACTAAATCTGTCACGCACTTTTCATCATGGGTCGCGAACCCGAAAAGTAAGCTTAGCGAACACGTCCGCAGCACCGTGGAAAGTACAAACACCAGGCAACACGGCAGCGCCGCACTGATGCACGTACTATCGACCAAGAAAGTTTATGGATCACGGGATCTCAGAAAACGCTAAATATCCGAGCAGCCTTTAAAAGTAGCCAGTAAAACCGTATATCACAATGTTGTTCGCATATACCAGTAGAGGCTGGAAATGGGAATACCAGGCTGGGCGTTTCAAAGGGATACAGACACGAAATCTGAAAATTTTACGAAAGTGCTGAAAATGAAACCCAAGTGTGTGATTACACCGAAAAGAAGTAGTCACTTAGCTCATTTTTGAGCCGATGGCTTTATTTTTGAGATTTTTGTGAGCGCGCGCCTCGCCGCCCGACCCGCGGGAGTTGGAAGGCGTGACGTCACGACACCCTCGCCGGATAGCCAGCCGGCCGGCCGGCCGCGGTCATTCGAAGCGCGCCGACGCCGCCATCGCGAGCATGGATTCGAGTTCTGGTGCGTCTACCAGCGATGAGTACACGTCTCAAGACGAGGACCATTCCAACTTGGCAAGAAATATTACCACTTACGGTTACGAGCCTTCCGCGTCAAGCGACGAAGAAGGCGGCCGTGGAAGTGCCGGTCAGATTTTCGCGAACCGTAGCGCGAATATTTCGCTATGCACCAGTCACTTATGCAAGAATTATTGGTCATTTCCTGGTGTAAATTTTCGGCAGTGGCGTAATCGTGTTGCTGCCCAAGATGCACCAGCAGCGAAGTAGAATACACTTGGTTACTGCAATATTAGCTGTTTTTGTCTGTTTGAGCTGTGCGGCACCAGGTGGCAGCACCATACAGCAGCTCACGTTTACGGTTCCGCCCGAACGCCCGCGTTTACCCGATTACCGGACAAGCTAAAGGTCTGTAATAGGCAGGTATCCAAAGTTTACGCACCTTCTCGTCTCTGGGAAACGTGTGCGACGGCGTGTCACGAGCGAAAGATCACCGAAAGAGGTTAAAAAAACGCTGCAAGGGACCGACACCCCGGGAAACACTGCGACGGCTGTGTTGGTCGCGCGCGCGCGCGTGCGGGGGTGGGTGTCGTCACCCACCCCGCATCAAATTTCAGCTTCGGCCGGCGGCCGCTTGGAGGAAGGTGCAACAGAAAGTCGCAAAAAAAAAAAAAAAAAAAAAATGTTTCTCGTTCGTTTTTTCAAAGCAGCTTGTATTCGTCATTTTCAACAGTTCAACTTTTGTTCCGACGCAAAAAAAACCACCCGCCAACTTTTGTGTCCGTATCCATTTAAGGCTGCGGAGATATTCAGATTTTTGTCGGATAGCTTGGTCCGTAAACCTTTTTGATCGATAGTACATGTACGAGCGCTTCAACAGCTCCAACACAATATGGCGGTGGTGCGGCGCGGGCCTGGTCAAAGGGTGTCGCCACCCTGTACGGCAGGAGGCGGTGCTGACATACTCTATGGCTGACATCGAGGCACCCTACTGCATGGATGGATGTATGGATGGATGAGGCTGAACCCTTTAAATCGGGCGGTGACATACGCCACCTAGCCATGGCTATTAACATATTTTGTACTTTGTGGTGGGTGAGATATCACACCTGCCTTGATTTTAGCCACCAATCAGATAACCTCCGTTTGGTTATTTCTACCCGCTTAAAGTCTATTTTGCCTTCACTGTCCCTAAACCCCAATGCTTTGAAAAAATCAGCCCCGTTGCCTTGCACTGTAGGGCTGTAGGGTTAAGCCCTTTACAGAAAAGTATGAGGTGTTCAGCCGTTTCCTCTTCTTCTCCACACGCACCGCACAACGTGTACCTTGGTACTTGACTCGGTACATCTTAGTCCGCAATACTCCCGTCCTGGCTTCAAACAACAAAGAGCTTCCCCTAGAATTATCATAGATATTTTCTTTCGCAATTTCTTGCTTGAAAGTTCTGTATGTTCCCCGTGCTGATTTCGTCTGCATCCCTGTTTTCCACAGACCCCTCTCTGTTTCCTTAACCTTTTTCTTAACCGCTGTTTCCTGGTTTGCACCCCTCCTGCAGTCCAAATATTTGATTGACAGTTTTCTGGTCAGCTTCCTCCATTTTGTGTCAACATTCCTCATGTACAAATAGCTGAAAACTCTCCTTACCCACCGCTTTTCTGCCATTTCTCTCAATCGCTCCTCAAATTCTATCTTGCTGCTGGCTTCCCTGCCCTCAAATGACGTCCATCCCATGTCACCCTGTACCCCCTGATTTGGTGTATTTCCGTGCGCTCCCAGAGCAAGTTTACCTACCCATCGCTGCTTAACTTACAACCTTGCTCGAACCTCTGATCTCACTGCACAGGACCGCATTGCCGAAAGTCAAACTAGGGACCATCACCCCTTTCCAAATCCCTCTCACCACTTCGTACCTATTGTAATTCCACAGTGCCCTATTTTTCATCACAGCTGCATTTCTGCTGCCTTTAGCTGTTACATATTTTTCATGTTCCGCTAGGTACTCAGCCCCATTGTTTATCCACACTCCAAGATATTTGTACTTATCCACAACCTCCAGCGTAACCTCCTGTGTCCTATGGTCGATCGCTACCCTGATTATCATTAAAAATCATGACTGCCGATTTTTCTTTACTAAACTTCAAACCTAAGCTATCTCCCTCTTTACCACAGGATGTCCATTAATCTCCGCAAGTATTCCTTGCTGTCAGCCATAAGTACAATGTCATCCGCGTACATCAGTCCTGGTAATGACTGTCTAATCCATTCTCCTTGCTTGGAAATGGAAAGGTTGAAGCCAAGTCCGCTCCTCTCTAATTTTTTCTCTAATCCTTGTAAATACAGCATGAACAACAGAGGTGACAGAGGGCACCCCTGCCTGCTGCATCTCTATAGGCCCAGATACCTTGTTTTCCCATTTTATAAGCACCTTGTTACTTTTATAGATATCTTTTAAAAGATTACTTACTCCATGTTCCACATCTAGAGTGCCCAGTATGTCCCACAAATCCTTTTGGATTACACTGTCATAGGCTCCCTTGATATCCAGAAATGCGAGCCATAGGGGCCTGTGTTCCTTTTCTGCTATTTCAATACACTGCGTCAATGAGAACAGATTATCTTCTAACCGTTCTTTGTTTCCGGAACCCATTTTGTAGTTACCCCAGCACCTCGCTCTCCACCCATGCCTGCAGTCTGTCCTTTATAATCTGCATCACCACCATGTAAACCACTGACGTCACTGTTATGGGAGTGCCATCTGATGGTGCTGCAAGGAACCCAGCGGCGCGCGCTTCTCGCTGATGCCGTAAAGCCCCTTGACCTTGAAAGTAGCGACACTCTCCGCGCGCGTGCTTTCCTCCTGATTTCTCCCCTGGCCAGTGGCAGTGAGCACGACACGCTGAACCCGCCAGTGGCTCGCTGCAGCCGCATTAGCATTAAAACCCCTAAAGTAGCGCCAGCCACTTCCCTCCTCCTCCGTTCCACTGTCGCGCTCGGATCGAGGCGCGATATCGACAGTGGCGCCTCCTACGTCGGGCCTGCCGTGGCAGACGACAGCTAACGTGCTACCAGAGGAAATCTGCGGAAAACTTCGATCGCGCCCTGCGGAGAAGTTTTTGAGGCGCGATTTTGCTTTGTCTGTCAGTAACTGGCCTTAATAATGCCGTTTTGGAAGTAGCAAAGCGACGCTGCGAGACGGCGCAAATACCAAGTGTGCAGCAAGCGTTGGCGCTCGCCGGATGGTAAACGAAAAAAACTTTTTGCCATCGCCTTGTCGGTTGCGGCAACTTAAGGTGCAGCAGCATGCTATTACAACGAAGTTCTTGTCCCAAACACGTTTGATCCGTTTGTGCGTACAGCACTTTCGTCGCACAGGCCCGATAATGGCAGTCGGAGCGCGCTGAAAAGAAAGAAATATATATACAAAAGCGCAACGCGTGCTTCCACGTGAGACGGATTGGCCAATTTGGGAGTGGAGGAGGCAGGGGTGACAGGGGTGACAAGATCTAAGAATGGCGCTGGGGCTTTAATTAGCATCCGCGCTTGTTTATTCCGCTGTTTGAAGCGTTGTATATAAACGTAGTAAACCAATACGAAGTATGCTTCCGATAGAACTGAGAAGGCGCTTCGATAAATTCCGCCAAGCAGTGGCTGAGCGGTTTGCCTCTGTCGCCGCTTGGTCTGTCCGTAACGCGGAGGTGTATTGAGCGCATATAATGTAAGCAGCGCGAATACACGAGAATTTGTTGCATAATCGTGGCTCTTAAAAAGCTCGAAGAACGTAACCAAGAAGAAATGTTACTTTATTTAAAGTCAATTCGCCGAAAGTAGTGGGCCAAGAGCCTTTGCACCAATGCCACTGTGCAAAAAAAAAAAAAAAAAAAAAAAAGAAAAAACGTTTGCTCACACGGAAACTTGTAAGACTATGGCACTTGATAATTAAGTTACAGAATTCAAGATGTAATGTTTATCAGAATTTAGGGAGATTATGAAAAGCGCGTGGCTTGTACACGCCCGATACGTAACTTCGCTTCCGTACGTATGGCTATTTACTTCACGGCTGCTGCCAAGATATCATTGAGCGGTTGTTAATTGACTCTTTAGCTTAACCAACTCACTTTCATAAGCCTATATGCACTTTTTCCACGATGAAGGTAGCTACCAGTGTTTTACAACTGATGGCACTGAACAGAATGATCTTGGCGGCGCCGAAGATTGCGGGCCGGGCCGGTAGGAGGTTCGAAAAAAAGTGCCACTATGGTGTCATGTTACATACGGCATACATGGCAAATAAACTGTAATATTCTCCGCATTTCAGCGCTGTGTGTGCGTATTTCATCGTTAATCCCTGTTCCACATTATGGTCTCATTTCTAAATACCGTATTTCGCCGTCCATTGTGTTTCATTATGTAGTTGCGGTACGCGGACGAATGCTATAATTAATAAGTATAATATCACTGAAGCGTGTCTTACGTTTTTTTTTTTTTTTTGAGCATTTCTTTGCCGGGAGGTTTCTTTACTTTGGTGCCGGCCGATCCGAGAACAAATAAGGAACTGCGTTGGGCTTCAATTTTTTCTTTCCATAGGCTTCCAATACTTTCGACTAAAACTAATCGTTCGTAAAATGGAGCTGAACATGACAGTGATCTCTGAGTATACGCATGGTAGGAAGCAAACTTATTCCATTTAAATTTGTTTGCACTCTTGGAAAGGAAGACAGCAAAAACACGCGCATTTTTATTATACATTTAACTAAAAGGAAATGCCACTTATCTATTTATATATTGGGGTTCATGCCATCGCAAGCGTACGCAAAAAAAAAAAAGGAAAAATGCTCACCGTATTCAAACTTTGTAAACATACAAGCTGCACGCAATAAAATCAAGAGTTCCTTGGTTTCACAAGTATCACGCGCAAGGATCACACAAGTGAATGAGTGAGTACGAACTTTATTTAGGTCCTGAGGAGAAAGAATTACATGCACACACGCACGCACATACACGCGCGCGCGTGCACACACACACATTTACAAAATAGGTGTTACAGGCATTAACTTATAAATTACATACATTTGAAAACTACAGTACACGCGAAAGCACAAAAAGAAAGCTTTGTCACGGCACGAAGAGTCAACAAAAAAGTGCAGTGACTCACCATATGCTGAACGAAGAGTCCGGTTATGCAAAGAGCACTAAAATCTCCATGCAACTTCACCCACAAATATCAGGCAAGTTGTAAGATTCACCTCGCAAAGAACGACGTGCTTAGAAGCGGCGAAATCCTTATTCGCGTTGTTATGGAGCCACTGCTCCGGCGCACGACATTCCGTTCTCGGGGGAAAGAAAATAATGCTAGCCATTTCTCTGACCTGCTGCTGTATTGAAACGCGCAGCAGCCAGGTATTTCCACGGAGAACGACGCTCAGATTCCCACATAAAGACGGAAAAAACTAGGAAACACGTTCGGAGCGGCAGGGCGACCACCGCTTGGAAGGCGCATGGCGGGCGGAAGGAACGAAAAGCGCGCGAAAGCAAGTTTCGTGCCGTTTTCATGACGTCAGTGGACATCTGACGGGGTAGTATTGCGCACCGCAGCCATTCAGCGTGGCGGATGCGCTGGCTCCGCGAAAGAGAGGGAGAAAAAAAATTACACCATCTTCCCGCAGGGGAACCCTGAGTAGTATGCGAAGCAGCCATGGGGTCGACTCATGTTCCCATTAGTTTTCAGTTCGTCGTTTCCGTTAGGTTGAGGTACGTAGCTACCGTTATATTTACCGTTTGGTTTCCATGGTAACTACCAAACTTTTCACTTACCGGAACTACGAAATGGGAAATTGCGTGTAATGCTTCACATTATCGCGCGCGGAGCCGCAAGTGTTGCCATTCGTTGCGCAATCCGGAGAGGAGCGTCGGAGAGGAGGAATGCCGAGAGGAGATGAGACAAAGAGAGGAGGGGGAGGAGGATGCGCAGTGCGGATGTGGACGCCGCACGGCGGATGGATGGAGGGAGAGAGTGACATAGCATCGACCATAAGCTGCTTCGCATCTAAAAGAGAAGCTTGACGGCTCCGGTGAGGGTGTCGCGGCGTAGATCAAAGAGCGCCGCTACTTTCCAACATCGAGGGGTTTATGATGCCTAGGGTGCCTCGATGCCCAGCGCCGAACGGCGGCGCTGGCATCGAGGCACCCTAATGATGCCGCGGAGCGAGCGCCATCTACTGGCGCTGCAAGGAATCCAGCGGCGCGTGCCTCAGATTCGCTGTAAAAACTGCATATCTCCTTTAAAATGAGTATTTCAGCGCAAGAACACTGGAGAAAACAAATACAACGCCGTATGTGTCATTTGCATGCTTTATTTGCCCAGACTTCGCACGGCAACACTCGCCTTTCAATATAGCAGTGTACCAAGAAGCCCGGAAACGAGTTTTTAGACCAATATAAGTAAAGAAAGCACGCAGGTCTCGCGCAATGACGCGACTTCCTTGAATTAGCGGAGTATAGCAGGAACATCGTTGCTGCGGCATACATATGAATAGAATTCTGGAGAGTTGTCTGAAATGCTAGATCAGTAATTGAATTTCTACCATTCTTGCACGAAGATGCTAATTCGCACGAAAATAAAATGGGTGCTTATGTCCATGTGCCGAATGAGCAGCCGCGGCCGTCAGAATGTGCAATATTAGAACTTTAACATATCTCTAAAATTCATATTAGGATCGAGTTCAGATAATGAAACCCCTTTAACATGTTCATTCATTAAGGAATACGATTATCACTTTATTATCTTCTATTTATTTACTACACTTTTTTAGTTTTCTTTCTTTCCCCCTTTTCCCCCTATATACGCATTCATGGCTTATCCTCCGTATATAGTGGATTGAGCCACCAGGCACCAACCAGCCAACTCGCGCGCCACAAGCATCATCACAGTTCCCCCCACGGTGAGGGAAACACATACCCCCACGGTGGGTATGTACCATTTGTGAAGAGGAACAACAATCGTTCGTTCAGGCTCGAGGTGATGGACGCTCCCGAGAAAGACCCGCCGGTGACGCCCAAAGCCGAAAAGGCGAAGTCCGCGCAGAAGCGGACGGGATCGAGGCGGGACGAACGTTCTCGCCGACGTGCCGACAGCCATGAGGTGTCGCAGGCTAGCGACAAGGGTTCCCGACGTAGTGACGCGGCCGTGGGGTCGCAACAGAGCTCCGTGATGACTGCCGCCGATGACCGGTCTCAATTCTCGCGGCGTTCGAACAACTCCCGTCGCAGTCGGCGTTCCGCGTCCCGCGACTCCAGCAAGGCGGTGCCTTCCGAGAAGGCGACCGCACGCGTCGAGATCGAAGCGGCTGTTCTAGAGGTCTCCTTGCGTCCTGAAGTCACACCGAGTATTGAAGCCGCGCCGCCTCCTCAGGTCGCCCCATCCCCTCAGGTCATCCTTCCGTTAGCTGGCGACACGGCCGCAGCAGCGGCGTCGGCATCCGCGCCCGTGCAGCAGCAGGATGAGACTGGGACCTCCGAAAAGCCTGCGCCGGCAGCCCCTGGTAACCCGACGCAGCCGTCAACAAGGCGTGCTTCCAAACAACTCGAAGAAGCACCGGCGGGAACGCAGGCCACCGCGATAGAACCTCAACCGGAAGCAGCTCCGGGCGAGCAGCAGCAGGCCGAGGACGCCGCTGAACATCGGCCGGAGGCTCACCAGACAGCGCGCTTCAGCAACGCACCGGTACCAATTGCATTGCGGGCGTGCATTCCAAGACCAGTAATTCGATGCCATAGGGCAATTTAATTAATGAGTAGGTCCTGTTGTCTGAAAATATACCGGGATACTCTTTTCAAACTAAGATGCCCAGATTCGGACCGCTCAGTCCATGGCCGTGCTCTCAGTCCAGCTGATATCCAGGGACGGAGTAGTAGGGGCCTGGGAGTACAAGTATCCCCACTATCTACGACCTTCGATAGGGTCATTGGCCTTCGCCGTTTGTAGTTCCACCACTGACGACTATCTTGAGTCGTGTGTTGATTCTCTGAAAACCCTTCTAGACAAATGGTCCCAAATTTTCTACTGTCAGTCTCGCAGATAAGGGAGGGTACTGACGCTGCATTAGTGGAGTCGGCGAAGTTTTATGCATCACTACATTCGGAGTAACAAGACTTGCTATGGTATGCCCTATCGTGCCATTCGTTCACGTAAAGGTCTCAACTGACCGCAGAGGATGCGCGCATTTAGTAACATCCTGATTGAAAAAGGGCTCAAAAAGGCTGGAACTCGGCTGTTATAATTTATCAGGTACTTTCTTTTTGCAATGGCTCGACTTTAGCAGTAACCAAAACTCAGAATTCTACAATGTTCTAACCTCTCACTATTTGGACAAGCTTTGCGAAATTTAAAAACTGCTTTCTCTGGCACGCTGTCGACAAGAAAAAAAAAAGAAAGAAAGAAAATTAAATTCGACAATGTTTGAAGTATGGGCAGCGGAAGCACCAATTGCGATAGCAAATTAGTAGAGAGCTATACGGAGTAAGGATAGTAGTTTTATCAGCTGTATAAACTTGAACATGCAGCAGCACCAGCAACGCGCAGAACTGTTGTCGACGCCGTCGGCGTTTTGCCCGCGTTCGCACCGAACGCACGCGGCGTTTTTATATAAATACGTATTTGGTGCCGCAGCTAAACGACGCCTCCCCTCCCTCCCTCCCGTCCCCCCACAGCCTTTCGCGCGACGGAAAAAGTTGCGTTTGCTCTCTATATATGGAAAGGAGGAAAGAGACGTTTGATTCTGCAGCCCTTCATGGAGCACGGCGCAGAACGCGCGTTTGCTCTCCGACGTGCGTTCGCTCCCCGTGAAAGCGCGCGTCCCTCGCCCCCTTTCACTCACACATACAGCGTCCGGAGCGCGGCGATTTCATCGCCGTTGACGTCATACGGAACCTCACGACGACGGCGACGACGACGCCGACGGCAGAAATATGCTTTGGAGTGTCCATATAATTGCTATCGCAATAAAATGTTTTAAGTTAGGAAGCGCAAAGGAAAGCTTGATGTTGAGACTGCGGCATCTTCTAGTTGGAAAAACACTGATGCACAAGACGAGGGAACAATGAAGTGTAGTTCCATAATATCATCGTGCCGTCTGGTGAATAGTAAGGGGCAAATTGAAGGAATTCAGGGCAGATGAGGGCGAATATTCCCGATCGTAGCGATGACGAATAAAACGAACCCCCTTTCCTTTGTACAGATTCAGTTTTGTTAATGTCGCACTGCTTATATGAACTTCAGACACTCGAAATTTACTCTAACACCGGGTACATGAATCAGTGATTTTACATGAGCAATTTCATATCAGTTCTTGTGTCTGTATAGCTGCTTTACTTAGTCGCTACGTATTTCTCTCGCATGGACCAATACCATGGTGTAGCCAGAAATTTATTTCGGGGGGGGGGTCCCCGCCCGCAATTACCGCTCTTTCACCTTCCTCCCTCCCTCCCTCCCTCCCTCCCTCCCTCCCTCCCTCCCTCCCTCCCTCTCTCTCTCTCTCTGTGTGTGTGTGTGTGTGTGTGTGTGTGTGTGTGTGTGTGTGTGTGTGTGTGGAGAGAGAGAGAGAGGTTGTAGACCACGCAAAGTCAAACTCCTAGGACTCCCCGGACAAGAATGCTTTAACAACGAGGATGCACGTCTTTGCGTTGCAGAAACAACACTTTGCTTAACTTCTGACAAAAGCTTTCATTGCTAAAGCGTGCAGCCACTACGCATCAAATTATGCTATCATCCTAATAATCTGTTCTTCATTTACACGAATTTATGCAAACCTGCAATTGTTATTTTTGTGCTTGTTTTTCTTCTGTAAACCCCCCCCCCCCCTGTAATGCCTGAATGGGCGCTGTGGGTATTAAATGAATGAATGAATAAATAAATAAATAAATAAATAAATAAATAAATAAATAAATAAATAAATAAATAAATAAATAAATAAATAATGCTATTTTTGAAAGAAATATATAAAAAAACTAAAATTTCGTTTACTAATTGATTCATTTATACAATGTATATGGTTGATGACCTATAGCGGGTACCTGACTTGGAAAAACGAACAGCGCTAAGAACGGGGCCAAGCAAGACCAAGAAAGCGCATTATCACTTGTTTTGTTTGCATTTTGCAGCCCCGGTAACAGTGGAGATAACCAATTGTTTTCCAGCCAGATCTTCTAATGAGTGGTACATCCACGGCTACGTACGGAAGAGGCCGGACACTATTTCGCAAGTCGCCTGTTAATCGTGTTTTCGGCGTTGTGGGCATGCCATATTATTCTAGATTTAAAAATACAGGAACGAAGCTTTGCGCTTGAACTTCGGTAGTGTCATATGATGCAAGTTTTACTCACTTTCGGTGACCTGCTGTTCGATTTGTTTGAAGAGATGTTTGGAAGTAACTTTCGACAATGGTAGTGTAGTCATCATGCGACGCATATTGTTATTGCAGACAGTCGAAGCAGGGCTGCTTCCTGTTTAGAAGCCTTTGTGAAAATTACGGCGTCCGTAGTTCGCAGTAAAATAAAGGGCAGTAGCTCCGAGAGATTTGAAAGTGTCGTGTTTACTGACACCCGGCTATTCTGAAAATTGCTGCGACGTTTAGTTAGGATGGGCTCTCCGCAGCAAGCAGCACGTGTTACGACGGGTAGGTGAGCCTCAGATATATGCGACTGGCCACGGTCGTATGTTGTTGAGCGATGGGGCAGTGACCAGATGTTCATCTGTGTTCTTGAACCGTGAGTAAGGGGGGGGGGGGGGTTCGACCCCCCAAACCCTCCCTCTGGCAACGCCAATGACCGATACTGAGTCTTTAAAACGTCGCAGGTGCACGAGGACGAGAGACCAGAGTCGAAGCGCCCTGTGGTCATCGCTGCGGTGGCCATAATTGTCTTCGTGCTGGTGGTGGCAATCCTCAAGCAGCTTCGCGCCGCGCCCGCCGACGTCGCCGTGTGCGTAGGGCAGGGTTGTGCAAATAGCACGCAGACGATCTAGCTGGCTCGCTTGCTGTCCCCGGCGCTGGTCTGCTCGAGCATCGCGGATTTTACCGACAGTGAGTCGTGCCTGGCCGTGGGGACGATGGCGTGGAGTGCGTGCGACCTGTATCGGCGGTACAGCGCTCCACTTGTGCTGGCCTACGTCGGGAAACGGCCCGTATGAACTGAGCGGACGGGCACTGGGTCGTCGCGCTTAGCCGTGGGTCCTGTATCTGTACGGGATTAATAGACATGACGCTTTCGTTTTACACGCTTTTGGCAGACAACCCGCCGCCCACGCTCTTCCGTCGGGCAGCACGCGTAGAAGCCAGGCGTATGTAGAACAATGTTTGTGCTATTTTGAGTAGCACATTTGCAGTTTATTGTTTACCCTAGCTTTTCAACTTTATTACATTTTGCGTTTGTTGTGCGTATATCCGACCATGCATGCGCATACCATACGCCTGCTCGCATTTGTTCCCATTATATGTTTGTGTTGCCGATGTTCTAGAGATTAAATTTCCACTGACTATTGTTCGCGACATTGTTAATTGCATTATGAACGCATGTTTCATAATTCCGCTGGCTTCTCCCTATACGCTTGCGCGATCAGTGCGGAATTTGTCACGTGTTGTGTCTGATATGATTATTCGTCAAGCGTAACCCGCAGAGACGTGGAGGCCATAGGTTTCGCACCGAGGTTGGAGGCAGGGGGGACATTTGCCTCCTAGGCCTATGAGGAGGAGAGGCGGGGCGCACAAATGTACCACTTGCAAAATTCTTAAAGTAGGCTGCCCTGCAAAGTATTTTTTTTTTTTTTTTTTGCTTTTTCAATCAAAACACTCGTTACGTGACTACCTTTCCGTTATGTACTCCCTCGGCGCTTTCCACCAGGCGCACCGCCTGGCGGAATGCGCCGAGGGAGTGTGGCCTCAATCAACTTTAATGCGCCTTTTTGTAGCGTGAGCTACACTGGCCGAAGTTGAGCAGTTTCGCGTGGCTCCTGGAGAGCCGTGCGGCGCATGCGGGAGGAGCAGTGGCGTCACACGGCACACAGCTGGCGCGCCGGGGACGTATGCGCTGTGCCCGGCGTTTGCGCTTGGCGTTTGCCAGTGTGGTATAGCCATGGAGAAGGAGAGCTAAATTGCTGCTCAGCGGCGCAGAACAGCGGAGAAGCTTAACTCATCGGATCCCGAAATAGTTGCCTGACAATTTGCGGTTGAGCGTAGGAAGAACGAGCAGAATAAGGCTGAACGTGCTACAGAGACACCGGAGCAAAGGGAGGAACGTCTAGCAAAGCGGCGTCGCCAGGATGCTGAGCGACGTGCCCGACCATCTCAGCAGCAGCAGAAACAAGACGCCGTCGATGACTTCAAGGCTCGCCGATTGACTGACTATACGGTGAAACTTAGCGAAAGCGCCAGTGCGACTCGGACCTTCGAGACGGACGTCGTGAACAATCCGTTTGGATATGTATGCGACGTGTGTGAAAGACTGTCGCACATGAAACACTTGACGCCGAAGTAGTGCCATGCGTGAAACGTTGAGTTTAGCGGCGCCGCCTGAGTGGGGTGAAACCCTGGCGCGGGTTTGTACAACGTGCAAGAACTTTCTCGTTATGCAGAAGATTCCACTCTTTAGCGTTACCAATGGGTATCGTTGCCCACCCATGCCACCAGGTCTACCGGCTCTGAACGATGTGGCCGACGTAGCTTACGCTACGTATACCCTGGCATAGCCGAGCTAAGCCACTGCTATTTTTTTTTTTCTACCGAGAGTCGCTGTGTGGTGGGTGGGGGCTTGGTCCCCTTTGGTGGGTAACCCTGTGCACGCCTATGGTTGAGGCGTTAGTGCATTGTGAGGTTCAGCCTTCGAATTCCTAATGTTGAGTAATTCATTTCTTTGTTTGTGGCCAAGTAAGTGTCATGTGGCGCGAGCTTGAATATAGCTCGCTGCAAAAACGCACACACGAAATCCGAGGTGCAGCGGTAAGCGGAGAAAACGAGCGCGCGCGCTCGGCATTCTGTTCGACGTTAAGCACGTGAACGCATTCAGAAAGCGAGCCTTAAAAGCCTCACTCGCTAAATATATCTGCGGAGTGCGTTATCATTTAGAAGTGCGTTAAGCATTTATTGTGGCCCCCCACCTGGGAACTCTGCGACCATTACGGGAGCACACGTTTAGAGTCTTCGGCCGAACTTCCAGCGCGGCTTCTCGTCCGGCGTCACCGAAGTGGTGGACAGCGGCTCTGCCGGCTGCTCCCCAGCTCTGTTTGGGTCACTCTTGGCGCTGTGTCTGCCGGCAGCTGTCGTCGTCTCCTTGGTCGTAGCCGGGGAACCGCCTTTCTCTCCCGCCAGGGCCTCCGCGCGGCGAAAGCGGAACTCTAGTAAAATCAATCAATCAATCAATCAATCAATCAATCCCAATATATATGGTGAAAGTGAACGAACGTGAAATAGTAAACCGAGGGGGCCCGATTTTTATTAGGTATATAAGAAGCCAACAAACAATGACACCAAGGAAAGCATAACGAAAATTATCTGCAGTTCTTAGTAGAACTAAAGAAATCATAAATAAATGGAAATGAAATTGGATGAAACAACTGGCCGCAGGTGGGATACGAAGCCACGTCTTCGCATTACGCGTGCGATACTCCTACCAATTGGGCTACCGCAGTACCGTTTTCCCATCCACTTTCTGCTGTATTTGGGTTTATCTACTATAACTAACCCTGCGAATGTTAGCCAGCGCCACCACTCAGGCCCTTGACGGTGAATGTGGACCATCCTTTCTGCCGCAGACGTCACGTGTACGTGAACTGGTAGCGCTGGCTTTGGCTCCCAAGGTTAGTTCTAGTAGATAAACAGAAATACCCCAGAAAGTGGTTGGAGAAACGGCGCCACGTAACTCAATTGGTAAGAGCATCGCACACGTAATGCGAAGACGTGGGTTCGTATCCCACGTGCCGCCAGTTGTTCGTTGATCCATTTTCATTGCCAATTATTTGTCATTTCTTTAGTTCAATTAAGTACTGCAGATAATTTCCCCTATGCTGTCCTTGGTAGTATTGCTTGTTGGCTTCTTATGATTATACAGGAATAAAAACGTGCACAGTCTGTACGATTACGGTTTACGATATATAACATAACACTACTGAGCATAGCATAACATAAGAAAGTATAAGCAAACAGGGTTGGGGTCAATATTCTAGAGAGAGAGATTGTGGTTGTGAAGAGGAAGAGGCGCTATTTTCTGCAGCCCTTTAAGGAGCACGACTCAGCGCCTTGGGGAAGGGGCGGGGGAAGTATTCTAGAGATTAAGAACAAGAAATGGAGTTGGGCAGGTCATGTAATGCGCAGGGCAGATAGAGACCATCCAGTTACAGGATGAGTACCAGCTTCCAATTAGGGAAGGGAAGAGCAGTAGAAGATGGTAGAGAACTAGGTGGTGTGATGGAATTAGGATATTTGCAGTCATAAGATGAGGTCAGTACGTGGAAGATGGGTACTTGGAGATCGCTGGAAGAGGCCTTCGCCCCGCAGTGGACATAAGATGGGCTAATAATGATGACGAGCTGCAGATTGGCCTCTATAGTTGCCGCCGTCCGTATGGATTTTATAGGCTCTGTATCAGACTTTCATAGATTACGAAAATGCATTCGATTCAGTAGAGAATCCAGCAGTCATGGAGACATTGCGTAGTAAAGAAGGACAGGAAACCTACGTGAATGTCGCGTCAAATATCTATAACTATTCTAGCGCTACCTTAATTCTCCGGAGGGAAAGAAAGAAAAATGCCGATCAAGAAAGGGGTCAGGCAAGGAGGGACAATCTCTCTGGACATGCTACTCACTGCGGGCTTAGAAGAAATGTTAAAATTGGCAAACTTAGAAGGATTAGGAGAGAGGAAGATGGGAACTTTATAGGAGTGAAAATCAAAGGGGAGCATTCAGCAATTAGCGGTTTATTGATGGCAATATCCTGTTCAGCAATGATGGAGATGATTTGCAACAAATGATGAGCACCTTAGCCAACAAAAATGTACTAGTAGGTCTGAAAATGAGAATACTAAATCAATGTTAAAAGCCTGGCAAGAGAACGCGAGTTTGTAATTGGTAGTCAGCCCCTAAAACCTGTGCCAATTAGTCACAGGGAATCCTATCATGAGAAGGAATGTAATAAAAATGGGTACATATACGGTAGGCATTACCACGTCACGACTGGCAGCTTGTCGCTATCATTGAAAATAAAAGCGCACAATGATTGCATTGTACCAGAACTAACATATGGGGCAGCAACTTGCAGGGTAACAAAGAGCTTGAGAAGAAACTGTGTAAAGACCTCGCAAAGAGCAATGGAACGAAAAAAAGTTGTCGCAGTTTCACCTGAAAGGCGAAGCATCAATTGCGATAGCAAATTTGAAGAGAGCTATACGGAGTAATGATAGCAGCTTTATCAGCTGTATAAACTTGGACATGCAGCAGCACCGGCAACACGCAGAACTGTTGTCGACGCCGTCGGCGTTTTGCCCGCGTTCGCTTAAAATGCGTGCGGCGTTGGTGACTGTTGCCGGAGCCTCTGATATAAATAAGCACTTGGTGCCGCAGCTAAACGTCGCCTCCCTTCCCTCCCCCCCCTCCCCCACAGCCTGTCGCGCGTCGGAAGAAGGCACGTTTGCTCTACATATATGGTGATTGTAGAGGAGGAAAGGGACGCCTACTTCTGCAGCCCTTAAGGGAGCACAGCGCATAACGCGCGTTTGTTCTCCGCCGTGCGTTCACTCCCCGTGAAAGCGCGCGTCCCTCGCGCCCTTTCACTCGCACATACAGCGTTCGACGTTTGGCGCTGAGCCGTGCTCCCTCAAGGGCTGCAGAAGATAGCGCCAACCTTTCCCTTTCCCTCAAGAACCACTTATCATCGGCGACGATTTCATCTCCATTGACGTCATACGAAACCTCACGGCGACGGCGACGCCGACGGCAGAAATCTGCCTTTGAGTGTCCATATAATTGCTATCGCAATAAAATGTTAGGCGAAATGTTAAGAGACAGAATGACAGCGGTGTGGATTAGAGAGCAAACGGGGGTAGCCGATAATGTAGTTGACATTAAGAAGAAATAGATTTAGGCTGGACATAGGGCAGATTACTGGTTGCCTGTTGGAGTTACGGGATGGGGGGGGGGGCCAAGGAAGGCAGAGAGCTAGATGGAGTGATGAAACGAGGAACTTTGCAGGCGTAAGGTGGTGTCAGATGGCTCAAGAAGGAGGTAATTGGAGATGTAGATGTCGATCCTTGGGATATATTGGCACGTATCCACTCCGTGGGATTGGCCAAGAAACGGGTAGGTCGAAATAAAATTTCCATAATCGCAGATCGCTGGGAGAAGCCTTCGTCCAGCTGTGGACCTAGATCGCTAGCAGAATTATTGCGTTCAGTTAGTTTCAGCGGCATGCGTTACATACTGTCAAAGCAAGTGAAGTGACGAATGCCGGGACTTGCAAGGCTGAGGCCTCAGCAATGCTTCTCACGGCCATGGCTCAGGGTCGATTCGTGTAGTAGCGCTGAGGGGATGGTGTAATTCACTTTTGGATGACGTTGCAGTGGTAGCAGTACAAACGACGCTTTTATGCTTATTAATACTGTACACGCAAGTTGTTAAGCAGTAGTTAACCTGCCGATTAAGCTTGCAAACAAACGCATACACACCCAAACGCATACAATCATCAAGAAAATAAAAGTGAGCAGTTTGAAAGGCGCAACAACGCTCACTTACGATTCAGGCACTGGAAAAAAAATAGAGGTCACTTGAAAATAGAAGCGACGCCAAAATGCGAGTTTTTTGCTTCCACATTCTACCGAATAGAGATATTTTCAATGGCTGCAGTATAGCCTGTAGGAGGGCTGCTGCTATAGAGACAAGACAAAGCCGTGCCATTACTCACTCACACGCATATCTTCTTGTTCGGTCGTTTATTTTTATTTTTAACATTGCTTGCATATTCAGAGCCAAGCATATGGGGCATGTGATAGACATTTCTGCAACACGTGGAGTTCAATCAGCATTTAATTCTCTTCAAGAAGAAACAGACGAAAAAAAAAAGAGAACGCCAAAAACTGCACCGATTATAGTTGCGTAGAAGTGATGCGCCATATGCCGATGAGAAAGAAAAAAAAAAAAAGAGTATTCGTGAGTGATGGCCTGGATCCACGGGAACTCCCGGTCTTATTTGGAAAGTCGTACACGAACTTGATTCAGAATTTTGTCTGGGAGGTGTTCCGAGACGCTCCTTGGAGCATGAATCGTGGCTCCGCCAGATATTCAAATTTAGCTCAAGAGGAAACTCTATACCTCATGAGCTTTTATCTAAATACACGAGAACGCAAAAATCGTTCGCTCGGCATCTACGGAGGCGGATTTGATGAGGTTCGTTGCATTTCAAGGAAAATGATGAAATATACCAGCTGTAGGTAGGAAACTTTTGATTTAGGCTATGAATATGTTCTTGCTTCTTGTCTAATTCACATCACGTAGTGTGTGTCTCCTTTTCAAGTGCATCTGCCTCCGCAACTTGTTCGAACTTGCCCACCACTCTGTGCGTATGTTACATGCGTGAGTGCGTGTTATGTTTATGTGTATGGGGGGAAGGGAGGATTTCATTCTAGCTTGAACACTCTATTCTGGTCACTGTTTCGTTCCCTCTCGTTTCAGACAAGGCGAATATATTTGAATCCCACTGCAGGAGCGTTGTCTACTGAAAGCGTCCGCTGGAGCATGATATGACCGCGCAATACCGTGCTACTGCCATAACCTATCGCACTAACTCCCAACGCAGTCTATCGGCCTCCAGTTCTTTTGAAATGGGAGCCTGTGTAAACTGTGCCGCCGGTGCTCGTTGTTGCCTTGGCGAAGCTCTTCTCGGAGCGTTGTCATCGCACTAGACGTCCTCCTTTGTTGTTCTCATTTAGATCCTGTCATTCAAGATTCTATCCCTTGAGGCGCCTGCAGCATATACCTTGGACTCGTGCGATCATACGAATGCGTACGCAGCTTCGCCGCGTGCTTCTCCATGTAAGAGCCTCCTCTGGTCAGTGTCGAGCGCCAGAGCAATGGCTTCTAGTCTAGTGACAGGTTATTAAGGCGAAACCTTAGATGGCTCATGGGTCGAAAATTTGACCGTGCGGAAAATTCAATGGCACCAAAATTGATGGTGCCACCATTGGTGGTCGAGCCCACGACCTTTGGTGTTAAGGCGCAGTTAAGATAGAGCTTATTAAGGCACGAACCTTTGGTGGGAGAAAATGAGAAACCACCAAATTGCTGCAATCGCTTGTCCATCAACTTTCTTGAATGATGTAAACTATTTTATTTGTAAGTGACGTCATGTGGCTATATTGTAAACCTACCCCTTATGTAGTACCCCCTAGAAGGGTCTTTAAAGAAATAAAGTCATGTGATGTGATGTAATAGGGAAGTGACAATGTCAAGCAATTTAATTAGTGTCTCGTGAGCGTGCATGGATGCTTTCGCCTTCATCCTCTTTAGCGGATGCTAAAGTGACTGTCAACTTTTTTTGAAACGGCGTACAATTGCAATCCTCGTAAAGCTTAGAGAGAACTGCAGTGAGCATACCAGTTTTTTTATCTGAAAGCGGTACGTTTACAACTATGTTTATTTATCTTCGTTGGAAGAGAAGATGTAACCATTCACCATCTGCTTATATAGAAGGGCGTTGTAGTGCATCGGTCAAACAACTAAAACGCGCTGCACCAAAATATGCACGTGTATATATAGATACACAGAAGGCTTCCGTGTGGCACTGCGGCGTCATTATGGTCATAGCTTCTAGGTTACTGTCCCGCTTCATTTGGTGCAATCAAGTTCGGATACAAGATCCAGATCGCCATGGGAAGCTTGATTTAGTCTCATTCACTGAAATGATAACTTCTTATGTTATTCTCCGCCTCTCTCTATTCAGATCCGACTTTTTCCCACGTTGATTCCAATCTCATTCTGCTCATTTACGTGTCTTGTTTCTATTATTTGCTGTTTTGGTCATTTTATAATTCAAACCGTTTTTTCTGATTGTACGTCCGTCACACAAAGCGAGGCCAACCTCGGTTAATGGGTATGCAGCACTTATATTGAGGAAATCGCCAGCGCACAAGGAAAGCGTACACAACGCGTGTATTCAGGCGCAAGGAACAGATTTTTACACGCTAGCCGTGTTCCCGTCCAACGGAAGGAGAGCGAGGCACACTCACTTGTGAAGTGACGATTTTCTCAGCAGATGTGCAGCTGCCGCGCTGCACCCTTTCCCTTCAGGGATGCAGCAGCCACACTACGATAATGATGATCCGCATTTGTGAGGTAAGGGGATAGGCGAGAAACGAAAAATTAAATGGTACTCACAACAGGGTGGGGGCCCGTAATAATAGTCTATACACTATTATGACGAGCTCCCTCACAGTGTAGTTGCTTAATTTAGGGGGCTCCGTTTTATTCCATCGCATCTTATGTGCACAGAGTTTCGCCAGTCGGAGGTTGGGGCCCATCTAACTGGGGCGCACAGCAACAACGTAACAACGCGTCATTATGAATTGGTCTGCGGCCGCTAAAGCGACATCTACCTAAGCCCCCCCACCCCTCCCGGGCAACGCAATGCACCGTTTCGATCCCTTTGGCAGGGGCCCTCTGTGTCAGCCGTGGTGGTGAAGCATTGGACAAAAGAACAACTATTGCTAGAGAAGCCAACGGGGAAAATAATAGTGCAGAGTCGTGGGTAACGTCATAATTAACGCATAATTTTCCATGACTCTGCAATCACAAGTTTACCGCTTTGGCGCGGCGCATTGAAACGTCCACTATTTCACAAGTTCTGGATCAGCGGCTGTTACCCCGTCACCATATATAGTGTTAAGCCAATATTGAAGGGCCCCTTCGCTATAGTCAGTTCAAAATCAGAATCAAAATTAACGACCGAGAAATTAGATTAGTACTAGGGTGAGCACTAATGGTGATAGCGGTTCGTATTGTAAGAGGAAGAAGTCTGAGTGCGTAGCGGGCCAGTATTTTAATTTAAGTAACAATGGAAGCCGCTTGCTTTCTGTGACAGTCTAGGAAGTTGTGCGAATCACATTAATTGATTGTTTTTGTCGCTCTAATATTATTTTTGTCATGGACATAAATTGCGCTCTGCTGGTTTCCTTTGTCTATTTCGCGGTAAACACACTGAAAAAAAAAATGCGATAAATACATTACAAAACATGAAACTTGTATTTTTACTATAGCAATTATTTATGAACAGAAATTACAGTCTGTCATTAAAAAAGTTTTTTTTTTGTTTACGGCGATGGACAGAATTCGAGATTTTTACAGAATTGGTTACTATATGGTAGAATGGAAATTTTCTCATGAATACTGTAAGCGAAATTACTTCAATTATATTTGTGTATAGTTTCACCACCCACGTACCTGTATGTGTAGGTCGACAGATCACATACGCGCGAACGAATCACTAAGGCCAAACTACACGTACGCGTGACGGCACGCGAAAGCTCGCAACCACGTGCCTCACGCATGCGCAGATGGTGCAGGACATCGTACGCGTCGAAGCGCGGCGCGAGCACAGATATCTCAGGTTTACGCCACTATAGAGGCTGTGTTTACACACGCTAAGAAATAGCATTGTCAAACATGGCGGCACCCATGGCTCCCACTTCAGCGTGAATTCTCGTGATGGCGACGTTCTCACTCGTAGTGATCGATCGCCAGTAACTATTGAAATGAGCTTTCGCTTTCTCTAAGCTTACCTGAAACGGTAGTTATGGGCGCATAGCGCGTCCGATTTCTGAGATCGTTCTGCGATTCCGGTGCCCGTAGGCCTAACGAGACGCGTTCGCATAGCAATAACAGTATTAGGTGTGCCGACCGACCCGTCTGGGGCGGAGTTGGTCACTTCTACGCATCATGACGCAAAAACGGCGCGGTGCGCAATACAACGATGCTCAGCGGCGCATGTCGTTTGGCACTACTGGCTGACGGTGCGCAATAACTAAAGCACGCAGAGCGGAGAACTGTCATCTGTAAGCGTCAGTTTCTGCAAAGAGGAGACACATGCAGGTCTCTGTTATTGCGTGTTTGCAAGTTGCGAAAACATGTTCAAGCTTGAATATGTTAAGCCACTAACTCGCCGGACGCGAATCGTTCTGATTCGAAATAACGTTTTTCTCACTCACTCACTCACTCACTCACTCACTCACTCACTCACTCACTCACTCACTCACTCACTCACTACTCACTCACTCACTCACTCACTCACGTCACTCACTCACTCACTCACTCACTCACGGCACTCACTCACTCACTCACTCACATCACTCACTCACTCACATCACTCACTCAATCACTCACTCACTCACTCACTCACTCACTCACTCACTCACTCACTCACTCACATCACTCCACTCACTCACTCATCCTCACTCACTCACTCACTCACTCACTCACTCACTCACTCACTCACTCACTCACTATCACTCACTCACTCACTCACTCACTCACTCACTCACTCACTCACTCACTCACTCACTCACTCACTCACTCACTCACTCACTCACTCACTCTACGACGAAAAGGTGAGCGGCACGGTTAGCGGAAGCTCATCTCCGATGGCGAATAAGCGGAGTCCGCACCAAATAGTGGCCGTATTTCTGCTTCAGAGAAGACCAACAAGCACACTTATTTCTTCGCTGTGAACTATAAATCACGGGGTCCTAACGCAGATTGTTCTCAGCGCCGACAAGAGCAGCAGTGCAAACCGCTGGTGGGCGAAAGACGCTTTTAGGAGCAGTTCCTCAAGCGCTATTTCACCCATGTTGCCGACTAAGGAAAGTTTACCAAAGACGCAATAATATATTGCTTCCACTATTCTCTATAATGTGATGCCAGTGAAAATAAGATCG
>NC_051159.1:181212802-181240302 GCF_013339745.2 Dermacentor silvarum | reverse complement strand
TCGTAGGCGGGTGGAGGCGCCAGTGACGCTGATCTCTCCTCCATCGGCGGATTATCGGCGGCACGTGGAGGCGAACGCATCCATCGCGTCTGACGTTCTGCTCTGCAAGCCGAGGAAAATGACCTAGTCTAGGCGTCTGCAAACTCGTCACCAAGTGTCGCCTCCTCTTTTATTGTGGCAACTGTTTTCTTCTTTCTTGTGCTTGCTTGCTTCGTTTAAAAAGCCACAACACAGCTTTCTGGTTAGTAGTACGTAGTACATACGTAGACCGAAATAGCGCTACAGTTTTCAACATTCCTGCACGATCTAGTGTTATTGCTTTCCAGCAATTGACACGTACTCTTTCTTTTTTAAGATGTGTTGATATTTCCGCAAAAACTGCTTCAATCACAGGTTCGTGTAACATCCCAGGTGATGGACACTATTCTACTGCCGAAGGCAAGTTTTGAGGCATCTGTGGCTGCGCTATTTCATCCCTCCCAGTAATTTATGCTGTCAGATCTGCGCTTTGTACCTGCCCAGTGAAGTGGCAATGAATAAACCCGTACGGAAGCATTCTTTCGCTGCTACACATGAGGATGGTGATGACATTCAGACTCAACCGTAGCACGTACCCACAATGGTGGAAGAGACGAAAATCGGGTGATTGAAAGAAGGGAAACAAAAAGATATCGAGAAATAAAACGAAGCCGTACAAAAAGAAAACTACTCTTAAAAGAAACAATCTTGCTTAATGACGTAATAAGATCAGATGAACGGAAACGTAGAAGAAATTTAAAGAACGAAAAGCCTCATTCAGCGACTGTGCCTAAAAGAATTCGAAAGAAATATAACAGTGCTATAACCTTCTAACTTACACGCTCAGATAGAAGTTTTCAACATTCAGCTATACCAAGAGCAATCACAGGTAGATGATAGACACGTCTCGTATTATTATCACCTTAAAACGAGGTGGCGGAGATTGCGAACATTTCGGGGTGCCTAATATGGAAGTAGCAAACCATTGAGCTGTGCCCTCATGGTTTCCTATGCGGTGCAACTTAAAGGAACGTCGACAGTTGTTTAGACATGGGACAGCTCTCTTCGGCTGGCTCGTAAACTCCTGAGAGAGGGTAATCCGTTGGGAGCGGCGGCACGTGTCACAGTCTAATTAACCTTAATGATAATGACGTCGTGTCACGGAATCCGCGCGTTTAGGGCTGGACTCCAGAGTCTCGCCATGTCGGAAGCCGCCAGAGGCAGAAGTGAACCATGTCAGGGAATGACATCGGTCGAGCACCATGCTCTTAGGAGGGAGGCTATAGGAAAAACAAAGGGTACGGGTCCGAATTCAGCCTTTCGTTCATAAGAACCTATTGTCTGCCTTCGCTAATAGTATGTTCGCTGTGACGATTTGCCAGTACCTGTTCTCACGAACAATAATAGCGTACAAAGTATTTGTGAAAACGGACCATGATTCACAGTTTGATGTAAGAAACGAAGGCGATGACACAAGACATGGCCAGCATTATTCGGCAAGACAAATGAAGGCCCATGAATGGATAAAAAATTTGTCTTCATTGCTTGACTGGCTACTTTCAAAGGCAGAGCGTAACCTTCAACGGCAGAATGTTGGCAAGAAAATCAGTGCTCGGATACCTCGTTCACAAAATTTCTCGGGCCGCCTAAAAACAAAAAAAGCAAAGTGTGTTTGAACTCTAAGGAAGCGCATGTCAATCGTGTTGTTATCGAAGGTGGCCGGCCAATGGTTAAGAAAGGCAGCGTTTGTGAATTCGGCCCCTCTTTCGTAAATTCCATCTGTGATTGGCCATCTCCGAGGTGATCGTCCTGCGATTACGACCGTTAACATGAGTACTAGGCTCCTGAATTCGAGCGAATCAAGGGCCAAATCCACAAATCTTTTTGTTCGCAAGTGCTCTTTCCCATTTGCTGGCCGCCTTCGCTAGAAATACGTCTGGAATTTGTTCTTACGAACAGTTCTATCGTAAGAGGTTTTTTGTAACTATTGGTTCTGATCTTACCGAAAATATGTCACAGAGAAAGGGCTTAGCTAGTTTCTTGAACATTAAGAGTAGGCCTGTATCACAAGACACTTCGTACCTAACGCGGTTCGTCAAAGAGCGCCGGGAAATCGTAAAAGCGAATATATTATTAGCGAAGGCAGCGGACAAATCACGAGATATTCTGACGCCCGATAAGCTATGTGGACTCAGCCCTTCAGTTATTTCGTTCTTTTCCCTGTGCACCAGCATTGCATAAACAATGAATAACCGCGCTAGACACCGGACATTAGGGAGACGGACGAAGCGCTGACGATATACTTATGTCCTGTATATTGCGATGTTACCCGTTCTTTATAGAATATCTACCAACCGGCCAAAATTGGCACTTTATACCACCAGTATTGCATCAGTAAAGACGTCGAGTGCTTACTCACATATCTCTTTACCACCGATCCTCTGCTACTAGTGGGGAGCAGGCTAGCGTATATATCCCTTGAGCTGAGTTCCCTGTAGAAAACACGGCGTACAGCCACTGCGGGCGACTTGACCGGATAATTTTAGGAGAGTTGGCCGTTGGGCTAGTTGCTACGCGATTCTAAAACAAAAAACAGTGCAAGGAACGGGATAAGAAAGCGTTGTTTGTCTCGCTTTCGTATCCATTTCCTTGCGCTGTTCTTGTTTGTAGAATGTAATAATAGTTGAAAGTTATACGAGTGTCGCCTCCTTAAGCTTGTTTGCCAACCGCTCGCCAGCTTCTTCGTTTTCCATAATACTTGATGTGACCGTACTGTCTGTACTAAAGCGAAGCTTTATCTTTGGAGTCTGGCAGGCTTAGACACCGTTAGCCTAAGCGACGACGTCATCAGGACTCAGCGGCGGATTGGAGAGCAACTACGCAAGGGATGGCATAATGCAGCGTCGCTCGGTTTGCCGCGGCGGCATAGCAATCGCTTACACCTATTTCCAATGTGTGCAGTATCTGCATGATTTTTCCTCGGTCCTTCCTCTATACCCCGTCCCGTGCTGTGTACTTTTATGTAAGATTTCTTCTTCTTTGAATCACCATCGAAACGTTCGTTAAGTTTCTCTTATAGAAATCATACACTGCTGCGAAGCCAGTGTGCGGACTCTCTGATTTTTCAACGAGGTGCGTTGAATCGTGCTCGCTCGAGGTGTACTAATGATAATAATGATGCCAATGAGCTTAAGGGTTCAGGTAGTTTGCCTATAAAATTCAAGAATTAAGAAGTTTTTGCATCCAGGAACCCCGCTGACTAAATCCACTGGCTTTTCGAGTGATGACTGAGCAACGTCAGATTCACGACAAGTCATTTCAATTCGATGCTTTACTTTTTTTTCTGATGCGGGGGGGGGGGGGGGGTAGACAGACTACTGATGCTATAGTGACTAAACCTATAAATGCATAGTGTTTTGGCTGAATCTTTTACGGCTTTGCAGGACTGGGCTGCATATATGTATACATGTGACACCATGACGTGCGTAGGGGGTTTACGCCGCAACAGGATGTGGGACATCCAAGAAGGAGGAAGACGACGTGCAGCTGGCAAACTGAATCTTGATAGGCGCTCAGCTGATCATGACAGTCGCGACTCACTCTACCTGGCTTGTCAATAAACACCTTCCGTGTGCGTAACAAAGTGGTGCAATATATATATATATATATATATATATATATATATATATATATATATAGAAAAATCAGAAGCACAACTTCGCGATTATCCTAGGTTTATTTACCCAACAGTTTCGGTCGGTGGACCGACCTTTTTCAAGGGATACAGGAAATTCTCGCAACAGTCTTTTTATATCTTCAGGTAGAGAAAGAAGACGCCAAGAAAAGTGAGAAAGGAGAGATAGAGAGAGCTAACAGAAAAAAAAAATCCCAGGGAGAGAGCCAATGGCAGGGAGATTACTTCTTGGTAACGGGGTTATTGGCAGTGGTCAGGTGTTTGATACGGTCCCCATTATGCGTGCTTTTACACGTGAATCATCAATGATTATTCACGTGTAAAAGCACGCATAATGGGGACATTGATGATTCACGTGTAAAAGCACGCATAATGGGGACCGTATCAAACACCTGACCACTGCCAATAACCCCGTTACCAAGAAGTAATCTCCCTGCCATTGGCTCTCTCCCTGGGTTTTTTTTTTCTGTTAGCTCTCTCTATCTCTCCTTTCTCACTTTTTTGGCGTCTTCTTTCTCTACCTGAAGATATAAAAAGACTGTTGCGAGAATTTCTTGTATCCCTTGAAAAAGGTCGGTCCACCGACCGAAACTGTTGGGTAAATAAACCTAAGATAACCGCGAAGTTGTGCTTCTGATTTTTCTAAATACGCTTGGCCCATTGGAAAATCCAGTTACTACTATATATATATTGTGCGCGCAATTTGGGCATATCGTCGTCGTCATCTGTGCAAACGTCTCATCATCTTGTGTGAGCGCTATTTGTGCATATGGTCGTCGTCATCTGTACATGCGACTCATCATCATCGTTTGTCTCGGGCGGTGCTTCGTCTCTGCTTCGGTCGGCTGCTCGGTAATAAAGGCATCGCATCGGTCGACGTCTCACAATATATATATATATATATATATATATATATAGTGCGAGTGACGGTGGTTTTGCATTTCACTTCTCGTAGAGGCAGGACATGTGTCGAGTGAGCGCCTGAACACGTTGCAATGTGGTGAACGCGGTTCAACTCATGGATCCGGTACTTCAAAGAAAGGTGACGCGAGGGGTGACGTGATAGAGTGCCGTGTGCAGTGACTGCGGACCCATTCTCAACTCGAACTCTCAGGAAGACATTGTCTTTCATCGACTTCAACTGCAGGTCCAGTCGCTGTTAAACATTTTTTTCTCTTCGTGTCAACGCAAACAACGTTTTGCCGTGATTAAGCATGCATACTCTGAAAGCTGGAATTCCCTTAGTAATTAGTAAGGGTATGAGCTGTGCACCCCGTGCGCATGCGCTCATATAAACCTAATATTTTAAAATAGTGCCTTACATTGTTTCTCCTAAGCTCAGTATACGATTATTATGCGACTGCTTAAAATTTGCTTCTTGCCGCGCGAACCCGCAGGCATTTCTTGGAGCGCTGCAGGTTACATATACTTCTGCGCCCCCTTTGTGAACTCTTTTTGGAACAGGACATTTTGGACGTCCAAGTCTGGCCGTACCTGGGCCAATGAGTAGTGTGCGATATTTTACCACTTTGCTTTCCGAAGGGCACGTGGGAACCTTGCAGCTGCCAGTACGGGTGGCGGCCCCGATATAACCAGCGGTCGAGGCGTCGAACTCTCCGCCGACGTCGCTTTCCTGCTGGCGTGATTGGACGCTCGGGCACGCCATCCAGCTCAGCGTGAGAACGGCTGTCTCGGCCGAAGCTGGCGTGGCGTGTACTAGAAGGCAGCCTGGCCTGCCATCTCCGTTCTCGCAAGTACAAGTACGGATCAGCTGCGCCTTTCGAATAAACAGATATACAAGCGACAATGTTACACTGTTTCTGTTCCTATAGTTTGTCCGATACCCGATCCCCACGGTCCTAAAATAAAGCACCACGTACGAGTTTTTTGTCTCTGCGTCTAGTACATATCTTTTCCCGTCTTCGAAGAATTTCGTGCGCACGTCTTGCGTGCTACACGCGACTCAGATCCCACCGCATGTTTCTCGATCACTCGAGATGTTACCACAAGTAGATGCCACAGATGGCCTATCCTGGTATTCGCGACACCAGGTAAATGCTCGTTATCTAGCGTCCGCGCCGAGAAAAAGCCGATCCAGGTTCAGGTTTGAAGCGAAATAAGGTGTCATATTACAGCATGCGCTAAATGCCTCGTACTTCTCAAATCGTCGTGATGCCGCCGCAAACTAGCCCTAAAACGAAAAAAAAAAAATGCGTATGTCGAAAGACTTTTGTTGTGTGCTAGTATACGTGTCATTGCGGTGGAAAGACGGCAATGTACGATTTCATCGTTTCTAGAAAAAAATCAGCTGACGCGCATGAGAGAGCGACTTGGATAAGTAACTTCCGCATTGGAAAAATGTGACTTAAACTAGACCGGTTTGTGCGAACCACTCGGGTCTACTTCTTTATTCCCGGTGAGTAGACCATTGACTTGCTTTTCTTTATATTAAATATCTCGCTGGCGTTTCAAATCGCGGAGTGTATACTTACTTCACGCGTGGCTCTTTGATAAATTATACTCATGTACGCTTAAGCTTCATTTCATTTTTGTTCTTTCGTACTTTTCTGCCTCAGCATTAGGGTTACTAATGCTTTAAGCAGCAGGAATATTCTCGCTAATCTACTTTTGTCTGCAGGCACTGGTAACATAAATGATAACTGCCTCGAAAGGTCTGAAGTTGATCATGACACATGTTATGCGACAGATCATTTTCGTAGCTTGCTATGGTTTAGCCGTACAGAGAAGAAAATGCTGTTTTCTCATTCAACGCGGTGAGTTGTGAGTTTATTTGCTCGCAAGTAATTTACAAGCAACTGCAAACAGCACTCGTACGTTCCAGCTTTAGAGCGTTCGACCTATGCACAGCGCCGCTAGTTTGCTTTCCGAGACTGTGCACACAATCAAATTCTATTACAACTAGCTCAATTCGTTTCCAAGTCATGCATTTACACTAATACAACTGCACTTTGAGAAAAGAAAACCCTCGCTAAATTTGGGAAATCTGTTGGAAGAAACTCAACTCGGTCCCATTGGTTGTTAATCACTTTTCACGTTTCATCCGGTTTGAGAATTTCTACGGGCGGCAGGTGTCTGCTGTGTTCCCAAGTCCCTGCCCTACCTCGAACACTGCATAGTGCGAGCACGCGTACAAGCACCAGTCATCGGATGTAGACGACCTTAGCACGTGCACGCATCAGCTAACTATAAAAAGGAGCACCCCGACTCACAAGCGGAACTCTTTTGTTTTTATACCAAGACACACTGACCAGCTAACTTTACAGTTTTTAGCCTCGTTCTATCAGTGCAGAATATCTGTATATAGCTTCTGAAATCCCGATAGACGTTACTGCCTACACAGGGTGTTCCAACTATCATGCACCAAGAGTTAAAAATGTGCAAATGCCCCGTTGCTGGACAGAACCAAGATAATGTTGTTTCAACTTGGTTGCCGTCGCTTGGAGATACTAAGATTATTTTTTGCATTCCGCCTAATTACATAATTGGCTTTAATTAATTACTCAACTTTTCAAATGTTATAATTAGATGAAAAGTGTACATGAGAAAATTGTAGAGCAACATGAAAAACTCCCGATACAGCTTTCTGTTACTCAATACGCGCTAAATAAAGGTGTTTTTCGAGCGTGAAAGAAGCCCGCGAATACACGCAAAGTGCCTCGAGCGGCTAGTCACGCATCAAGCGAGAGGCTCGCGAGCCAACCATTCCGAATATCCTTGTGCGCCTGGCTTGTTTCCACGGCCTCTCATTCTTCCTAACGCCGGGGCGCGCTTCCTCTCAACACTCCTCATCACCCACTCCTCAGCATAGCATTTCCAAACACCGGCGCGTGCCACCTCTCGCTGTTGCTCCACACCCTCTCTTCTTATTTCTGCTTTGCTAGGGGTGAATGCGAAGTTTTAGGGTACATCCAACACCTAGTCTAGGTGGTGTTGGTACAGCTATAGCCGAGGCCCAGCTCCAATCCTGCGTAATGATTGCACATTAAAATATATTGTGCCACTGAAAGAATCCACGTAAAAAACCTCAAGACATTCAGTTAAAAACTGCATGTACTCTGTAGGAATTAAAGAAGCAACTGCGCTTTGATAAAGCTTGACGCCGATTTCTGCAATAAGGTGCTTCTTGGGAAAACTATCTTCTACGGTTCACACTGAAAGTGTCTGACTGCAAAGTGACAACTCAAGAAAGAGTGGTGCGTATACAGTGAGCCCTCAGATTGGTGGCTCTCTCGGATCACTGGAATATAATGGCCAGTAGCATCAAAAGGAGATGAACAGAAATGTAAGTAAAATAATGCGTTGAGCCATGGCTTGCTAATGGCAGTAAAAGCGTTCACGAACAGGCATGCGAGTATTCTTTTTCTGTTAAGTGGTGTCTAACTTCATAATACCACGATAAAGCTCTGGCTATGCAAAGCTTGCTTTTGGCCTCCGAGAGTATGGCTTATCTTTTCCTGCTGCGGGGCGCGTTTTCATCAGGGTTGCATGTTCTTTTGCGCTGCTATGTGATCTCTCCGGTTGTGTGATAACAAGTGCAACTAAATATACATGAGCTGAAATGCTGTGGAAAGCCGCAGCCGGTTCTGCTGCATTAGATGGGGGGAGCGTTAGTGGAAAGAATAGTAAAAAAAATGCAAAGCACCAGTTGGTTCCAGCCTACCAAGACAATGCTATGATACCGAGTGCGTCGGACGCTACTGATAATTCAATGTCAAGTGCTTTTTGGGCATCACTTGGCGCCGAAGAGCGCTGCTGAAGTGCAGCGAGTCATTTAGTCAGGGGACAAAGCTCAGATCGAAGCGTGTTTCTACAAAGTGCAAAATCTTCACTTCTGACCGCGACGGTTATACGCGACGTGACTCCGCAGAGCTTCCCGTGACCTATGGCGGAGTGCTTCCGCTGTAGAGGGCATGCAGCAATTATTGATGCTGCGAGGTGGCAACGAATGCTGTTCGGTGCCACCTCCATCGCGGACACCGGAGACATAGCGAAGAGCTTGGCTTCAGTTTTCGGGTGTTCCCAATTCCTCTCAAGCAATACTTGGACAGCTAGATAGAACACAAAGAGGAAATAATAAAATCATTACGTGAATTCGTACAGGAAGCCAGTACAGAAGCCAGTACAGAAGAACGTAGTTTTATTCAGTTGAGGTGTCCAAGATGTTGTTTCAACCACTTCTGTTGCACATTTCACCTATGGGACCACTAAAGGCCCCCACGTTAGTCCTAATAAAGCAGAAGTTTAAGAGTAGGGGAAATACAAACAGGCGCGCTCCTGCGATCGAACACACCTTACCAAAGGGCTTTGGCAGAGGCAAAGAAGGGCTGATACAAGCTCCGAGGCGGAGTTGCACACAGTGAGGCGTTACACAAAGCCGGCAGCTTAATAACAACACAAAGAAACAGCAGACGGCCACCTGGGATGACTCTTCGTCACCCAGAACCCTCTACTCTAGATATGGAGATCGCACATCAGCCCTGTAACACCTCTTGGGGTTTTCTAAAGCACTGAACTCCATCAAGGTCAAGTAGTAAAACAAGGGAAAAAAAAAACGCGTTGCACGTTGAGCTCCCGAGTCTACAGTCCTGCCCAACAAGACCTCAACGCCCTCTACTTTTGCTAGAGAAGCCATCACCCTTATTTCTAAGACTGACTCTCCCTCTCTCTCTCCTATACTCCATGAGCCATCTTTCCTTCAATAAAGTTTCGTTTACTGATTACCTCGCTCATGTTCGTGAACAGAATAAAAGAGCCAAAGCAGCCAATAATAACATCTTGTCGGCGATAAAATTGATGATCGGTCTTCACGTTTGGGAATTTACACACTCAGCTCTACGATGTTCCTACCGTCTTCGGTATGCATGATGTAAAGTGAAAGCCAAGACACTAATTGCGGGTGATAGTACGATCAGAGAGGTGTCCCTTGTCCTAGCCATAGCTGTACGTCATCGACAAATAAATGCAATGTTGTGGTTGCTGCCTTTTGCACAGGTAGGACGTACTCATAAGTATACTTTCACTCGAATTCATACTTACAAACGCTTCTCGCAGAGTGCTGTCCTTCTTCGCAAGCACTTCTCTTTTTCTAAGGGCATATTTCAGTTCAATGTCTGCACTGAGGTGCCCTTTAGGAGCACATTTTTGTTTATTTGTGGTGACTCCTGGCATAAAAATGTGATATTGTGAGTGACTTGCTTGAAGATATAAAAATAGCTCGAAGCATGTGTCACAGCACTGGCTCCCGTGATCTCGCGTTCGAGGAAAAATTGCTGACTGCAGGTGCGATATTCTTCTGAACACCACTTGAAGCAGAGTGCTGTCACAGATTGCAATGCCATGCTTTTCAAAATAGCATTGGAACCTGGTATGTGGTAGGGAAGCGCAGTCGAGGACGGCAGAAATTTAGGTGGGGTGATGAAGTTAGGAAATTTGCAGGCGCAAGTTGGAATCAGCTAGTGCAAGACAGGGGTAATTGGAGATCACAAGGAGAGGCCTTCGTCCTGCAGTGGACATAAATATAGGCTGACTATGATGATGATGATGATTATATGATTCATATAACTTCTGCACACAAAATAGGCTATAGTCATCCTAGGACAGGCAAGACAGACGAAAAAAGAAATCGAAAACTGGAAGTGCTACTGCTTCGTTCTTTGTCTTCAATTCTTTGTGTCTGTCTTTTATTTGCAGCACAGTGACGTCCCCAAGTATCAACCAACTCTCCCCACAAGTTCAGATTGCCGCAACACTTGGTAAGTGCCACTTCTTCTCAGCCATAATGCAAGCGTCATAACGAAAGATCCCGACAAGCATGTCGAGGTTCTCGCCTGAGAGGGAGCCACCGCCTTGTCATGTGCGCACGCCCTGCATCGGCCGATTTGTCGATTCATCTCTTTCCTGTGACAGCGGGTGGAGCTCGCGATGAGGCATTAGCGTGCGGGCGCGTTGACACCAACACAATGCAAGCGCCTTTTTTCGGCCCAAGTGGACAGACGTGGCGTCAGCAACTCAGCGCCGACGATCGATTCGCCGTCGGCGGACAAGACGCATGCTATGCCCGCGGTAGGTCTAGTCAGCCGATTTTCTTACCGTACACTAAGGATTATAGCACTGCGTTAAGGCGACGCCGCGAGAATGAAGAATACACAACGCATTATCTTGACTTTGACAATTGTCTTCCACAGTAGCATAGTGGATGCGCCGTCTCACTGTGAGTACGATGTCTGAGCACGAAAGTTTATGTAATCAGGGTAATTGATATCAGCTTGGAGATTTTTGCAGTTATATGAGATACATTTTATTCGTTTCCTATAGTTTCAGTTTAAGCCTTCATTTCAAATTCAAGCGTTTTAATTATTGCTCGCAAAATGATATGAGGGATACCTGTCCGCGCCAATAAGAGCTGAAATCCTTCGGTGGAATATTTGTGAAGTGTTTGTTTATTTTTTTTATTGTGTAGACAGTGCCTTATCAGAAGACGTACTACTCACGAGCTCCGGTAGATCAAGAGCGGGCTGGAACGCCTTATCTTACGTAGCCTACTTCTACGTTTTAGAGATGGCAAGAAAACAGCGTATGAGGTGGCGAGCATGCGGTCAGCTACATGCTGAAAACATTCAATACTTACTTTGAACCATAAAGGATAGCCTGGTGAATATGATTTCCCCTTCTTTTCTCCCTTGTCCGAACGCCGGGAGACCGCTTAGAAAGCGGCTTTAAGCGTCTAGCGTGGAAATGTGAATAACATTTTCTGACCGTATTCACTTTTGCCACCGCTACGGTGATCCCTCCACATTTGTACTCACGAACACTGACAAAAACGAGTTCCTTGCAAAGCACACGTGGTTCACCCATCGACGAAAAGCGATGAATTGGTGAAATGGCTAGTTCTATTTCCTTACTTATATTAAAAAAAATTCTTATCTCCTCCATCAAGCAAGTATGCAACCCATTGAAAGACTCTTTAAAACAACCGATTTCTCGCCGTTTTTATTTGGTTAATCACGCCGGAAGCCACGCATTTTAAATTATAACTCACTGAGCGCGATGTGTTAATGAAACACATTATTGAACCTATCTGGCAAAGCATGTCAGAATGATTGCTTTTCACATTGTGCAACACACGTCGTTAGGCCATGGGGCTGAAGTAATTGACTCCTTTGTTCGGCTAATATTTTCATTGTGGATTTTTCTAGTAACTGATTATCGAATCAAGTCTGCAATCCACAAACACTTCATGCGCTTTCGCTGAACGCATACAGTGCGATCGCTCAGTAGCGTATCATCATCATCATCATCATCATCATCATCATCATCATCATCGTAACTTAGTTTCTATTAAACACCGTAATGCGGTTATACATAAGGGGGAGAGGGGGGATGCACTTATAATGCGTGACACAAGCTGCATCACACTTGGTATCAACAAGTCTAACAGGAAATCAATGTAAAATATGGTCATTGTAAAACCATGCAGTGAACCTTGAGTTGAACCTTGCAGTAGAAACTTGAAAGAAAAAGAAAAGTTCATTGAACCTCTTTCTGCTCACAAAAAGAAGTCCTTGACATTTCTCGAGCGCTTCACGCTCGCACATCTCAATTTTTCACAACAGCTATATTAATGGTCGACGAAATAAAAGCGCTCCACGACGTCAGGTTCACCATCTTTTCTATCGGTGCTTATTCATTTATTTGCTGACTTACCAATTCTTCATAATATATTAAACTATCTGTAAACCATTATATAACAATAGAATAATCAGATAACAAACACATACGTATATACCGGATACAACTACCAAATTAATACATTATATCAGTTTATACAAGAGAACATGCCTATAGATTCATTGAAGAGCTCTAAAGGCAATAAAGAACAGAACTAGCTCAACAAGGTTCAGAAATTAGTCAAATGTGTTTGGCACTTTTCAAATGATTTTCGGCTCGCATAGATTACAGGCGAGCATTTAAACGAGATGGGCTCAGTCAGTGTGAATGTGACCGATGGTAATGGCTACGTTCGTTAATTCGTTAGTAAGACACGACAAGTGTCCTGAAATGTTTTTGTTTAATGTAGTATGCTTTAAATCTGCTGGGGCTGCCATCAGTATGCGTGTCGGCACCTCCGAGAAGTAGGTACATATCCCGTCAATTCATCAAATGGGCAAGTTGAAAGGAGTGCTGAATGTTGTCAAACACACGTGCACTGCATATACTCTTAATACTGCAGCAAAATACAATGCTGTAAGTCTGCCGGGGCTGCCACCAGTATGCCTGTCGGCACTTCAGTGAGACGTATACGTACATATCCCGTCAATTCATCAAATGGGCACGTTGAAAAGGAGTGCTGAATGTTGTCAAACACACGTGTACTGTATTGACTCTTATTACTGCAGCAGGACACTTGGCAGCAAGGGTTGCGGCAGCGAGCAAGCAACTAATTCCGTCCCCATACTTCGTACAGTTTGCAATTCACGCCTGCTGCTATCGACGGCCTGGTGGATTCAAACGGCATCTACTGGAGTGACGTCATCTACCGGTTCTTGTCACAACTCACGCGCGCTGTTATCTACACTCTCGTGAAGTCAAGCGACATCTACCGGAGTGACCCTATCTACCGGATCGCCTACAAAAGGGGGTGTCCGTGCGCCAGCCTGTCACTTCGCAGCAAGGGTTGCGGCAGCGAGCAAGCAACTAATTCCGTCCGCATACTTCGTACAGGTTTGTCTCCTATAAACTTGTGCATTTCCTAATCCATCTTTGCCGCTGCCTTGTTGCCACAAGTGTCTATTGTGTTTGTTTGAAGATGCCGTCGTGTGCTGAGCTAGCGAAAGAAATAGCAACACTACGTGGCGAAATGAAATCGATGCAAGAAAGTCTTAGCATGCTTAATGGACTGTATGAATCCGTGAAGGTACAGAAGGAGACCATTTTGAAGGAAAGTAAGTTATTGAAGGATGAAAACGCAAAGCTGTCTCAACGTCTCATGTCTCCAGAACAGTATCCTCGCCTGAACAACGTTGAAGTAAAAGGCATTCCCGTCACGGAAGGTGAAAACTGCCTGGCTGTAATACAAACAATTGGTGAAAAAATTGGCTGTCCTGTCGTCCCCTCCGACATTGACATTGCTCATCGTGTCCCCGCAAAAAAAGACAAGAACATTATCGCGTGATTCTGTTCAAGGTCGAAGCGAGCTGATTTCATTAGTAAAGCTAAAAAGACGAAGCTCACCACATCAGCCATTGGATTTTCACGAAAGAGTGATTCCCCGTTTTTCGTGAATGATCACCTCACGCCAGAGAACAAGCGACATTTCGCGCAAGCTCTCGAATTGAAGAAGACTAAAGGATGGCGATTCCTCTGGACTGAAAACTGTGTGATCAAAGCCAGAAAGACTGAGAGCAGCCGCGTTTATCGCATTTCTGGCGTAAGCGATCTGGCTATCTTTACATAATCAGTGCACCTGCACTCCAGTTTTTCCGAGGTAAACCCTCACAATGGATAGAGGCATGTTTTCGTGTGATAAGATGAAAACGTTGCTACATGACAAATCACCCAAATTTTCATTCATTCACTGCAATATTCGAAGTCTGCGCAAGCATCATGATGACCTTTTGAACTTTCTTTCTTTACTTAACCATAATTTTCTTTAATATGCTTGTCTAAAACATAGCTAACACCAGTAGATGGCAATCTATTTGGTCTGCCAGGATATATCAGTGAATATAGTTACCGTGGGGTTCAGCGAAGTGGCGGATCTGCCATTTTTGTGAATTCGTTGATTGTGTACATTCGTCGTCATGATCTTTCGTTCCGCAATTTGTTTTGCCAGTCTGTCTGGCAGGAGTTTGACCGAAATGTCCTGTCACTCAATAACCGGAATACAATCCTGGCATCCGTTTACCGCTCCCCATCATCGTCGTATTCGGACTTTTGTTCATAGCTAGAAGAAATACTCAGTGTCTTAACCAATGAAAACAAAAACATCATCATTTGTGGTGACATTAACATAAACATACTTAATCCCAACTGTCAGTCATGCGCTGATTATACCAACTGCTTATTCAGCTATGGTTTCTCATCCTTCATCGACGTTCCAACCAGGTCCGACACTTCTGGTCCTTGCACATTGATAGATCACATATTTTCCTCGTCATCTTCTGATTACACCACTGGAGTAATAGATTATTCCATTACTGACCACTATCCTCTGTTCTTCTTTCTGGGTGGCGCAAGGCGTACGCAGTCTCACCGATATTCCAAAAGTTCTTTCAATGAAGCTTTATTTATACGGAAGGTGCAAGGCACTGGTTGGAACAGCGTTTTTCAAGAAAGCTGTCCTGAGAGGGCGTATTCGGTATTTTTATCAACAATAACAAACTATATTAGTGAGTGTACAGCTCATGTGTCCTTTAAGCATAGATTCTCGTCTCCCAGAAATCCATGGATTACAAATGCGTTGCTACGCTCTATAATAAAAAAGAATATCTTCACAAAAAGGTGAAATTGCAGCCTTTCAACACAGCCGTCACACAGCCGTCACACAGCCGTCACACAGCCGTCACACAGCCGTCACACAGCCGTCACACAGCCGTCAACACAGCCGTCAAGGGAACAGGCTTGCTTCAGGAAGGCATATTCTACGATGGATCATATCCATGTTATCAATCAGGTAATCAAGAAATCTGCGGAGTACAATCAACCTCTCTATACGGCTTTCATAGATTATGAAAAGGCATTTGATTCAGTAGAGATACCACCCGTCATACAGGCATTGCGTAATCAAGGAGTACAGGAGGCATACGTGAATATCTTCGAAAACATCTACAAGGATGCCACAGCTACCTTGGTTCTCCACAAGAAGAGTAGAACGTTACCTATCAAGAAAGGGGTCAGGCAAGGAGACGCAATCTCTCCAATGATATTCACTGCATGCTTAGAAGAAATATTCAAGCTCTTAGACTAGGAAGGCTTAGGAGTAAGGATCAACGGCTAATATTGCAGCAACCTTCGGTTTGCAGATGACATTGTCCTATTCGGCAACAATGGGGACGAATTACAGCAAATGATTGAGGACCTTAACCGAGAAGGTGTAAGAGTGGCGTTGAAGATGAATATGCAGAATACAAAGATGATGTTCAATAGCCTGGCAAGGAAACAAGAATTCAGGTTTGCCAGTCAGCCTCTAGAGTCAGTAAAGGAGTACGTTTATCTAGGTCAATTACTCACATAGGACCCTGATCATGAGAAGGAAATTTACAGAAGAATAAAATTGAGTTGGAGTGCATATGGCAGGCATTACCAAATCCTGACTGGGAGCTTACCACTGTCGTTGAATAGAAAAGTGTACAATCATTGTATTTTACAGGTGCTAACATATGGGGCAGAAATTGGAGGTTAACAAAGAATCTCGAGAACAAGTTGAGGACCGTACAAAGAGCGATGCAGCGAGAAATGCTAGGCCTAACGTTAAGAGACAGGGAGAAAGCGGCGTGGGTCAGAGAGCAGACCGGGATAGCCGATATTCTAGTTGACATTCAGAGGAAAAAAATGAAGCAGGGCAGGCCACGCAATGCGTAGGATGAATAACCGGTAGACCATTAGAGTTGCAGAATGGACTCCAATAGACGGGAAGCACAGTCGAGGACGGCAGAAAACCAGGTGGGGTGATGGTGGTGGTGGTGGTGGTGGTGGTAACATTTATTTAGGTCCTGAAGAATCTTCACCCCGTTTTTATAGGGGCAAGACTGCGGGCCGCTCCCACGTTGGGACGGGAAGGCCAAGCCTCACCGCCACGTCGTGGGCCTTCTGGACAGCCCGGAGTTGATTAATGAAGTTAGAAAATTTGCATGCGCATGGTTGGAATCAGCTAGCGCAAGACTGGGGTTATTGGAGATCGCAGGGAGAGGCCTTCGTCCTGCAGTGGACATAAATATAGGCTGATGATGATGATGATGATGTGTATGTAGCCTGGTAACTGCTGTCTCTTAAGAATGCGAAAGCGTTAATGCTGTTTCTCTTACACTAACGCGTGTTTTCTATACATCTTCAGGTGGCTAACAAACAAGCTAAACAGAATGAGGCGTTGCGCTCATTTTATGCATATTGGGACGACGTAACTTGCATACTTACCCTTACCAGTGGTTGAGTAACCATAGCCCGAATGCTCATGCAGTGCAAAATGTATTAAAAACGACCCACCCGACAAAAATTTATCTTCAAAACTTGTAAACACAGCAAGCCTCAGCCTCTTTTCCACAGAGAACGAAGAAGTACAGAATCACTTTTTTCTTTTTCTATTTCTAGCCACATAAGATGTGCAAGGCCACAGCCGATGTGCCGTCGTCGTCGTGTCCCCGTCTTGTCTTCGTCATCAAAGACACACTCGCGTCAAACACACCATTGCTCACGTTGAAGAGACACAAATTGTGCCATATGGTAACACCTTGCGTAATAGTGAACGAGCCTAGATAGGCAGCTATAGCAGCACAATCGTTCGCGTGACATTATTCCCACAGTACGTGAGGTCTGCATAATTTTTCTGACGTGCCCTTAATTTGAGCATCCATACTTGACGTCTCGCTGCGCTATCGTTATATAGTATGGGTCTTCAATGGCATCAAAAAACGCGCATTTAGAAAGAATATATACTCACACAAAGAAGGAAGCTCGTCTTGTTTAAGCGTGAATGGAAGTTAAGAAAACGACAAAGCAAAGAAACAAAAGGTTATTAGGTATTCAGTGGAGGCTAGTGGTAGGATTGGAAACGCGATACGGTCATGTTAAAGCTGTTATAAACGAAACACGAGTATACTGGTAAGTGACGAGGTGGCCTTTCTGCTTGATCTTCCTACCACCGACAAGCACACTCGAGGTTGCGTTACGAAGTGATGAGCCCTCTATGTGGCACGCAACGGCCCAAAATCTACTTCATGCCTCAGCAACCGCGGCTAATATATATAAATTACAAACTGTTCCCTTGCAACCCAGGCCGAACCATAAGGCAGTGCCAACTTAGTAAACTGATGCTGATCAAGAAGGCAGTGCACAGTCGAAAAAGGGCAAGAAGCCTGCTTCTAAAATCGTTGGAGGTTGGCAAAGAATGCTGCACATCAAAACGGTCAAATTGAGGCATAATAAAAATGCCCCCTACGAAGTCATTGGAGTCGCACTACTACGAACTTCTGTTTCCTCGGGATTACGGTATCGGCATTAAAGCAGCAAATCAATCGATGCGCTAGTCAGTGGGCATGAGCATGCGGCAAACATGTGGACGTTGCTATACTCGTATTGCCAGGTTTTTATTCTAAACGCACAACCAATCGGCGCTTCCTGCTCGTGACATGCACGCATACGATATTTTTTGTTTCTGAATAATTTTATGTAATCAAATTGCTTATTCTGTTCGGTGATGTTAGACTTAATTCTGATCTTCGGAAAGATATTCCAGGAAAAAACAAGTCATGTACTGGCTGCGATGAATTTGTCGGTTAACATTAACGAAGTCTTGCCATACGAAAATAATGGTTTTACTGTGGCTTTTTTTCATCGCGAAATGTTTCTTTTGCTTCGTATTCCTTTATTTAATCACTCGATGCAGCAGAGGAGAAGGAATTTGGGGCGGCCTTACAAGAGGCGCCAAAATCTTACAATCATTTTATAACAACCCGCCATGACAACTTATTGGCTGCGTCGTTGCCTGTGTGAGCCGCTCTCGGTTTCAATCTCGGCCACGGCAGCCACCTTTCAATGGGGGCGAAATGCAAAAGGGATTGTGTGCACGCGCACGCACACGCATCGTAAGAAGTGTGATCAAAGCGTACGTGATACCTAACACAATTGTGTTAATGAAATTACTCAAAAGTCTAATAACTTTCTATGTTATACGTCCAGTCGATATTAAAGTCGCGAGGATTTCCCGAAATATTGCATGAATACGATCATCGTATTCATGCAATATTAATGTGAGTAAAAAGGACAGAGAGAGGTAAATTTTGTTCTACAAACTTGTGATGGTTTTGTCGGCTGCATGCCTTTATATATCCTTACTGGCAATTGTTCCGGATTAGTGCTGCCATTCAAGCGAGTTTTAAGTAATCTTTGAAATGTCGTAAGCATGAATGTTAAGGACGCTGCTAGCGCGGACGAAGCCTGAAATCCAGGATGCTTACCGCTAAGGAATGCTGAAAGAGGAAGCGCTTGCGTAGGTCAACCACGCTGTGATTGACGCGGCACCGAACGGGCACTGTGGCCGCAAGCCACGAAGTAAGCAAGTGACCCCTCAGACAGAAAAACAAAAATAAAAGAGCAGGGGGGTATTTTTTTCCTGCACGAGCGACCGCGCTTGGCGTTGAGGGCGGTACAGCAGCAGTGTTTGTACACTTCGGTGATCTTGTTGTAGACACGTCTTCGGCGAGGCTGCCCGTAGCAGCTGTGCCCTCGGGCGGGGACTGATCGATTCGAGGCTTTGACCGTTGCTTATAGAAGAGCCGGGTGGAGTGCTCTAATTTAACCGGACCCGCCGGCCGCGGGAGCACTCGCCAATCGATGGCTCGCTGCCGCTTTGTGTTGTGTTTTGTCGCCACTTCGTGAACGCTACCTTCCTCACGCATTATCTCCCAACTCTCGGTGCACTCTCGTCGCATCCGGCGACTTTACTGACATGTGCTCGGGCAATGCGATTCGTCTTTCGCATCCTTAGCACGCAAGGCAAATATATAGGTCGGAGAGGGTTCCCGCAAAGCTTTAAAATCGCCGGTCACCTTTTCAAAAGCTTCGTAACGTCCGGTAAGCCTAAACAAGACAGTACACGTGCTTTAGTATGACGCAACTCTTTGCTATAAGGGCAAATATAGCCTTGCTTATTTCGTCGATGATTGCATTCCAGCACTTCTATGCATTTTACACCCGGAAATTGAATATTGTACCACGTATGAAAATTGTCTTTCAACAGTATTCCTAAGCTAGCTTTCAAAAGTCCACTCTAGCGCAAACCAATAAAGTCTCGTAATTAATGTTAAGGAATAATTTTTCCGTTCCTTAAATGGTGCTGCAGTATACTTTTTTCACTCGTAATACAGCAGAAAAAAAAGTGACACGTAAGTTGGGGTTTTGTTACTCAACTATACGACACCAAGGCAGCCCCAGAATCATAATCATAATCATCATCATCATCATCATCATCATCATCATCATCATCATCATCATCATCATCATCATCATCATCCTATATTTATGTCCACTGTAGGACGAAGACCTCTCCCTGCGATCTACAATTAACCGGGTCTGTCTTGCGCTAGCTGATTCCAACTTGCGCCTGCGAATTTCATAACTTCATCACTCCATCTAGTTTTCTGCCGTCCTCGACTGCGCTTCCCAGAATACTCATAGTTAAAATAATCGAAGGTGAACGCGGCGCTATGGTACAATGCGATATTACGTGCAAACTTCTTCGCTGTCTGTGGTGTATACGACATATCAAGAATAATCTAGTGGTTTTTAAGAATATAGCAAGCAGAGCGACGACTTTAGTTTTTATGGTAGTGTTCGGAATCATCATCATCATCATCATCATCATCCTATATTTATGTCCACTGTAGGACGAAGACCTCTCCCTGCGATCTACAATTAACCGGGTCTGTCTTGCGCTAGCTGATTCCAACTTGCGCCTGCGAATTTCATAACTTCATCACTCCATCTAGTTTTCTGCCGTCCTCGACTGCGCTTCCCAGAATACTCATAGTTAAAATAATCGAAGGTGAACGCGGCGCTATGGTACAATGCGATATTACGTGCAAACTTCTTCGCTGTCTGTGGTGTATACGACATATCAAGAATAATCTAGTGGTTTTTAAGAATATAGCAAGCAGAGCGACGACTTTAGTTTTTATGGTAGTGTTCGGAATAATAGCTTTAAGATTGCGCTTACCTAATTACCTCGTGCACTGTGCAGCAGTCTGTCACTGTCACGGGCCATCTTCTCGTATCTTGATCGCCAGTTTGTTCGTCGTAAACCCAGTAGAGTGAGCAAGCTTACACAATATGCACGTATGCATGATTTATAGTTCGTAGGGTGCATCGTTTTCGACGTCATTAGAGTGATTTGCGACGCTGGTGCACCTGGCTTAGCTGTGGGACTCAATGTTTGTATGACAACCACGATTGAGACATATTACTTGCCTTATGGGATAAGACAAATTTAAGGTTTCGCGATGTGAACGCCTGCAGCTTTCTAGGTTGAAGCGGCCAATCATTAAGTTCTCTCTGTCAGAAAAATAACCTTCCTACGTCATTAGTCAGATCGCTTCACCATTCAAGTGAGCCTGCGTAGTGTTGTTGAAATGTTGAGAGGAAATACAAATTGTGCGCAGAAGTGCGGAACTACCCCTGGTAGTAACACTGCTCTCAAAACAACCAACGCTGGAAGAATCAGTGAAATTAGCCGTCAAAAATTTTCAATTAATGAGCAACGAATGCACTGTTTACCAACAAGCACGGACCGAATTCGCAAAGCTATTCTTACTCAAGCGCTCATTTCTATTTGCCCACCGCATTCGCTAATAATACAGCATGCCCTGAATCATCAATGGCTGGGCATCTTCCCTGACCAAAAGATCCTGCGGAATACCAGCTGGCAGAAAATCCTGTCGGCGGATATGCAATGCTATAGCGAAGGCTGCCGCAAATATGACAAACTGCATTTACGAACAAAAAGCTTTGTGAATTCGGCTACTCGTACAGAAACTGATACCTCGAGCATGTCGTGCACTGATAAACTTAAGAGCTGGCTCCCGTGCCAAAAATGACGTAGGTGAAAAATAATGCTCCTGCCTCGGTAAATTTCTAGTAACGGCTATCGAGTAATTTTTAGAGATCATTCATTAGAGGGGCCAAGGCAGGGTTGATCGCTATAACGGGCTTCACATTGAAATAAAGAATATAGGAGCCTGTTCATTTAATACACATGACTCAAATCTCATTCGGTGCCTCTATTTCATGTAATATTGTTACCAAGCACCTCTCTTTCCCCGTAACAATATTAGTATTTTGAATTATGATCCTGAAGCTGCTCGCACCGGTACCATGTGTAACGTTTCAGATCAAGCACTGCGGCACATTGTCCCATCGCCTGCAATGCGTAGGCCATCAAGCTGCATGCACTGAGCTTCTGACACTGTACGTCAACAGCTATCACAATTCGCTACTGTCATAGAGTATTCCTAGCTGCTGCGAAGAAAGAGGACGCTCACTGTGTGTAACTGCACACAGTGCGACAGTCATACCGACAAGACGCGAACGATCAGCCCAGAGATCGGTAGACAGTGTCACTAATATGACACTCTGTCGCTACACCGACAACGGCACCGACACGACAGATTTGTGAAATAGTCGCATTTTTGCAGATTCGTACAGATAACGCCCACAAAAATATGTCGGATCATCGTCGGACCAATTTACGGATATAGGTCAGTGAGAGAAAACTTTGCAAAAACAACCGCCTCGCGTGAAGACCAATGATTGATTCTGCTTTGCTTGTATACTCAAAATAAGTCATATCAAGCTTTTCAAGCATTGACATGAAGAACTTGTCAGCCACACATACGAGGCCGGAGAAAATCTGTATCGCCGGCCTCGTTTTCGCTGAGGGAAGGTTAGGTCAAGTGTGTTAACTGTGCGCACAACAGCCACTTCTAAGCGGACATTAATCTATTCTAGCGGGCAAACGTGTGTCTTGGCTATCGCATTGGTAATCGCTGTGGTGGTAGTGGTGGTGGTGGTGAATTGTAGCAACAGGCGGGTTTAGCCTGGTGATCAAGGCCGGCAATTGCTCCGCCCGAGCATCTCTTGCAATATCGCTGCAGGGTTTCACTTTGTGTCCATCAATCGCTCTTTGAAATAAACTGTTCTCTAACTTTAAAGGTAGAGCGCACAAAAGGCGGGAAGCACCCACTGTGTCAACTTAATTATGTCGAAAACAATTTGTCAGTGCGGGTCGCACGCACAGGCGCTTCTCTGAGTGAACAGTCTAAACAATTCAGTTGTTTTCAGGCATTCCTAAGTCGTCACATAGTCTATTTTCAGTGAAGCAGTGCTTGCGTTTCACGTGAAGCAAACAACAAGTGGTGGCCTCTTGAATGCAACTATAGGCAAACAAACTTCCATTACAGAAACAGCGCGATGACAGGGTCGCGGTTATTTCGTCACCAGCTGCAAATGCTCTAGAGATGTCAATCAGACTACCAAATCGCACATCGGTGAAACACAAGAATAAGTATATACAGACTGTCAAATTTGATCGCATTATTGTACAAAAATACCGTAACAAGAAGAGTTAGTGTGTGAAATTATAGTTTCAGGGCTCCTGCAAAATTTCCATTTTGGAAGTATTTAGCTGTTTTTTTTTTCAGTATATTGGAAATGCGTAAATTCGGTGTAAAAGTGCACCATCAACAAAACGCAGCAAATGCTTCGTTTCATCGTCCAGCTCACCTCCCGTCAGCATCCAGTTCAGCATCGGTGCAAACAATCCCCCCCTCCTACTTTTTTTTTTCGTCTTCCAAGACGGATTTGTTCGATCTGCCGTCCCAGTTCTAGCCAACATCCGGTTCGACTTGAGACCACGGCAAGTGCGGCGCAAAAGCAGCGTTAAAGTAGTCCGGGTCTGCGGGTGGCCCCAAACTTCGGGCTGGCGGTAGTGTGTTCAGCCACTCTCTAATTGCGCCTCTTTTCGGGCCACCGTTTATGCCGTTTTCGGGAAGCCCGTAGATACGCAAAGATGTGCGCCCCAGGGAGCGAAGCTGGATGTCTGAGAGAGGGTGAGGTTTATGCAAAATAGGCCTCATTAAGGCAGCTGTGCGCTCATTATTCTCCTCGAAAAAGCTGCTCGGGTTCCAGGAGATAGATTTTCTCGTGCACCTTCCTCGCTCACAAAGTGTCAGAAATGATAGATGGATGCTGCGGCAAAATGGCTGAACGGTTCACAGAATAGTTTTTAGGTTTTGTCGCTTCGGGTAACGCGGTGCTTCGAGATCCTCTTCACTGACGAGGAACGAAGGATAGGCAGCAGTCGACCAGAGTGCCGTACAGATTTGGCGGAGGCAGGCAGGCCGCCTATTAGTGTGCTGATATTAGCAAGGTGATTTGGCTTCACTCTCGCGATGATTGAATACAAGTATAAAACAATTAACCGACCTAGAAATTTTAGTAGCTGGAATTGGTTGCAATAATTTTTTTTCTTTTGCAAGTCGCCTCAGAGTCTATTTCATTTAAGTCGAAAACGAAGGCTTGATATTCGTCAAAATTTCATTGAAGCTCACGTGTGACTTAAAGAGGGGAAAAAATGTGCATGCGACTACGCTATAGAAGCTACAATGCCAAGTTTATCGTCGGCATAATATAACGAATCTATTCCAAATGCTTTTCTTTTCACGCACCATTTACGTTATGACCAGAATTGAGCGTTCGTTAGTAGTGGATAATGGTAAAATAATGAAATAGAGTGAAATGAACCTTGACACATCATCTTGGCATATGATTGCATAAAAGTTTCTCTTCATTACTGCGTTTCATTGAATCTTAAAATTACAACCAGGCATCGATAAATGTGACATTAAGACACAAATCTCGTTGTGAAAGCACAAGGATATTAAACGTTAATTCGTGTTAGACAGTTCATCAGTTGTGAAGCGCTTAATCAGCACTTTGCTTAACGAATGCGCTTTAATCATTAGTGCTATTCGACGCTAAGCGGTTGCTTTGCGCTCATTTTCAGAGTATATTCTTTACCATCCATGATTACCAGACGCATGAAAGTGATTAATGTGTTTCCTGAAAACCGCCATGCGCAGAGGTGTATGTTTAGAAGCTTCACTTGAGGAAACCGACAGTGAACAGGGTCAGGTGAGTATATCAACAAAGTCTTAATTATTCATCATACCGTATTGGTGAAGCAGCGCACTGACAAGGACAAAGTGGAGAGACACAAGAATGCACGATACTCGCTGCACTCGCAACTATTTTATTTTAGAACGGACACTTCATCTTTATATACCCGCGCACCCTCCGACGTCAAAGATGTGCAAGGCCAGATTAACAGCACTTTTACAAAACATATATCCATGCACACTCGGGCGTCAAAGATAGGCAACATATCTTGCACGCTGTGCAATCCTATCCTAATCGTTTTACCCCTAACACATTCATTTTTACAAATTTAATCTCGTGACCTTCCAAAAAGGCGACCTCACTATGGCTCAGAAGAACAGATTGTTGACTTATAAAACCCTCTTTTTTCTTGTAAATGTGAAAGGCTACCACTTATTCCTTGGTCAGCTGATCCTTATGGTGCGAAAGAATTGTAGTGTCATCGTACATCGGTGAGCACTCATGCTGTGCAAAATTCTCTTTAATGTGGGAATAAATGTTGCCCCTCGTTGACTTTTTGTGTTCCATAAGTCTTGTCTTCACACACTGTCCCGTTTGGCCAATATATACTTTTCCACAAGATATGGGTAAGCACTACACAACAGACGATCTGCGCTTGACAAATTCCTTTGCATGATTAATCCTGCACCTATATCTATTTCCTTTTATAATATTTGAAACTGACTAGACTTGCTGTTTCATCTTGTTTTGCTGACAACACCATTTTACATGATCCCCTACAATTTCAGTGTCCTTAACTTTTCTTGTAGTATTTAACATGCAACTGTGACGCCAAGTTGAACAAAATTTGGAGGACGCTTAAGCTTCGCTTTTAAGAGTGGAACGCGATAGCATTCAAAGATCCCTGACTGCTTCTCACGGTTGCCGACGACTGCAGCTTACGCAACCATAATGGTTACTGGCAAATACTGGCGGCGAACGCTATGCACGTAGGCGAGCTTTCTGGTAGAAACGCAGCCTCTTGCGTGGGACGATCCCGGGGATAGTGTACAACCGCGCCAAAAAATTACAACATTTTTTTCAGGTTCCCGTGTTTGTATCGCACTTTTAATATTTCAGTCTCAGAAGATTTAACATAAAAGGCATGCGCTGTGGGTGTTTTGTTTTATGACATTTGTTTGTGGATTGTCATTCTCAAAATTCCGAGGAATAGCTTTGTCAAGAATGTGAGACAAGGTACGAGCAACATTAGTGATAGAATGGCGTGGCAATATAGCCCCGCATATACCGCACTTCATATATGAAGGCGTGGCATATGCATATACCTAAATATATTCGGAGGGCCTGCATGGTTGGGGATGATTTTCTCCGCCACCCGCCGACATCGCACGCCGACGCCGGTTGCCGACGCCGAATATTCTGCGACAAGGGGCCCTTAACGCTATCGCGTTAAAATATTTAGATGTGGTGCGTTGGTGCTATCTCAGCGTTTGGACTTGCATAATCCTTCAGTGCATTTTTTTTCTGCCAACCCCAAAAAAACTGAGAGCCGGCATTTAATGCCTTTGTGTGAGACCTGAAGGATTGTCTGAAATAACCGTGGCAGCTCACATTTTGAGGCGAGTAGGATAGTCACAGAACGACTGCTTTGGTTGTGTGAGCAAGGGCGCACGTTTGTAAAGGTTACCTTGGTCAAATAGCATAGGCATGACCGCTACGAGGAGAAGGCATGCGTGTGCCTGGAGGGTGGTGTGACCACTTCTGGCAAAGTTAGCCCGACAGACTGTGAAGACTCGACAGGGCGTCTTCTTCAGAGGTGCGATGCGTCACCGCATGTCCATCGATTCTTATTCTTTTTTTCTTCTTTGCAAATGGGCGCGAGGCCTAATTTACCAGTATCTACGGTCCTTCGGGAAATGCTAGCGTGTTGTCGCATCGACAAACAACCTCTTCATTTAAACACAGAAGCAACACGCACACTGAACCGCTTCTTAGCACGGCTGTTTTCTGGCAAACGCACGCTAACTTATGCACACCATATTATCACGCACCGAACTCGTTCGGCGTGTCTTGCGTCGTACGATGCTTCATACAGTTACAATCTGGTGAAAAACGGTCACTGGGGAAAAACCAAATAATGTAGGCGCGGGAACATCATTTCCACGAGCCCCTCTATTTCTACTTTTAAGCTGTATTTAGCAGACAGATTCAGTTATGCCGTAAGAAAACAGATACGGTAATGACAATAATCTATCACGTACGTTTTACCTTGTGAGGGCTTGTGATAATACTATCGCAATCTACCCCCAATCATAATGCCTCGACATGGATACTTCCTGACATCGCATTCTGTGTCACCTATGATATCACTGGCAGTATATACAGATCTTTCTGTTTGGCCAAATTAGAATAGTGCGTGCGACAAATCAAGGTTGTATACTTCGCCTTCCGAGCATCGCAAGCAATAATTATGGTGCCGTGTTTGAAAAAAAGAAAGAAAGAAAATAGACAAAACCCTCGCTCTATAATTAACTGTTAATAAAATCGGAGCTGAGCCAATCAAGTTGCTGGACGTGTTAGCGAATCGGGCTGGCCAATGGCAGACAGCACCTACTAACGACAAAACCTTTTGAATTTGAGCGCTTTTGTTCTAGTTTTCTCCGTTTCATTGTTTGACTTTCTTTTTGGTGCCATAATTATCACCGGCGCTCATCTGGACTAACGACCGCGAAAGTCGCTTGAGACAAAAGGGAGAGTTTTCATTCTCGTCAAATCTTGCGGGGTTCCTTTACACAGCACACCAAACTAACGAAGCTAACCGTTTCCTTCATTGTCTACTACTGTGTACGCTTTATTTGCACCCTTCTTCAGTAAGATTACTTAC